>NW_027466930.1:1995000-2120000 GCF_046128005.1 Genypterus blacodes
ATCTCCTCCCTGGTGGACGCCTGCATTAGCATTGTCCTCAGTGGGATTTCACAGGCGGCTAAACTTGGGTGTTTAGCCAGGGGTTAATATTTCATGCCTCTATGCTATCTACTGCTCCCCCACCTACTGTATAATTTCAGCACAGTGTTCGGTGCAGAATCCCCCTGCTAGCTCCCTCTGCAGCAACACTTCATTGCTATGCTAGTGTGCCAAACACACTGTATGCTAATTTAACAATCTTTGAACTAGGTTTCTTGACAGCCGTGGAGCCCAGCCATGATTGTAATTCTACTAAAAAATTGGTTTCTGGCGAACGTAAATACCAGCGCTCGATACTAGAATACGCTCTCTCTCTCTCACTCTCTCTCTCTCTCCTTGAATGCTCTCTCTCCCTTTTCCGGGCCTCTAATGAGGTGGCGTGACTGACAGGAATGGTGAGGGCATATCACTTCTCATCTTGTCAGCTCTGCGGCCACTTGTGCCCCTCAATGTCACAGGGCCTCCACTTTGCCTGGAGGCCCCCGGCTTCCATCTATCTCTCTGCTCCACAAACCCCCATCTGGCACGTCTCGCCCCCAGACAGGAGCAGCCCCGGCTCGGGTCACATGCGGAGGCAGCCCCGTCGGAAGACTCTGCAGCTCGCCGGGGCTGGAATAACAGGGAAACCAACTGAATCAAAGTCTACGTGCTCGGCAGTGACGATTAAATGTGTGTGTGTGTGTGGTAGCGAATTTGTTAGAATATTCGACAACTGGGGTGGGAAATGCAAAAGCAAGCGCTGTGGGTTTCATGCAGCAGTTTGAGGCAGAGTGGAAATGACCTTAAACTGACAAAAACTGAATGCAGAGGATTCATAAAGCGTCCGCAGTGTTTCAGGAAGTAACAAACTCCAAATGGCTCGCTATTTTTATTGAGGACTCAGGGCTGCGTCGTCGCCTGTGGCTCACACTGTCAAAATGATCATTCTAATTCTTTGCCATGAAAAAATTCAATTAGACTATCATTAGACCGAGCTGATGATGAGGTTCTGTTTATCGTTAACTGCACATTATTCGATTCTTCATTTAACAGGCAGCGCCTCATTTGCTGATGATCCATTTAACAAATGTATTTCTGAAACTTTCTTTTTGGCAGAAAATGGCGAGACACGATTGTATTTCAGGCGACAAAATTGCACTGCAAAGTTCTGAAAAAAAAAATCATCAAATGTCAGGCCGAGCTCTCATTTTTCTGTTTGACACAAGCTGCTCTGGAATGAGAACTTCCTTTTGCAGCCATTTGAATCACCACTCAGAAACTCGAGCATGGTGTATGATTACATGAAAAAAAATGAATTGGGTGGCAGGAGGTTCAACTGTTGGATTGGTGCATTCGTCACCGTTTTCTCATTTTTTAAAGCAACAAACATGTATGCAGGGATGGACGGGAGCAGCAGAAGGGGCTTGATGGTGCTCCTGGTAATGGATTAACTGTTAGATCCCAAACAGAAAGAGGCAGCAGCAGACACGAGTCTAAAGCCGAGCCCTGACTCCATTAGAAAGACTTCAGCAACAACACAGAGGGGAACAGATTGACTCCTATAGGGCCAGAACTGTCTGTTCCTTTCTTTCATTCCATCTCCAAATCTCCAAATTCAGGCGCTCCCAGACAATAACCTAGTTTCAGGCTAACTGAGAAGCCTGTGGGACTGTCATTCCACGCTCGTCTGTCCTCCACACCACGTCCCTGCTGGTGAACACACCACATGTGCCACTGCATCTACAAACCTCACTCGCATTGTCTCTCCCGTCTCATCCACGTTAGTACAACCGCACTTGTAGCGGCCGTGTGTAATCACAAACGCACATGCATGCATGCACATCGCCGATCACCCTGTACCGTTCGCCCACTCTCTCCTCTCATCCTCGGAGATGGAGAACGCAGGCTAACGAGGGAACAGGGGATGAAAACAGAGCAGAGGAAAAAGCGTAGCGCTGGAGGAAAGAGGCAGGGTGGAGGATGTCTTTCCTCAGAATTAAACTGTGCATATTTTCATCTTTGACCAACTCCCACAGGACGCCGGCGTGCCAAAGCAAAGGCCTGCTGCGTCTGTTTACTCCACGCTACAAGACGGGCGGCTGAATCCAAATCGTTTCAGTAAAGAGACATTACATCTGCTTTGGTACGACTGTCTGTGATGGTGTTTCTCCTCTATAGCGTCCTGCCCCGGTATCTTAGACGGGTTAAACGCAGGCTGGCTCTGTAAATATGAACAGAGATATGAGAAGCTATTTTGTGAGTAACAACGGTCAAATAAAAACACAGAGCTGCAAAGACGCCGGGGTTCCGTTTAATCACTGCAGCCTGAGGTTCTTCTGCTATCCAAACAAGGTGAGAAGTGAATCTACAATGTGACGCGTTCGTGGAGAGCGTTCTCACAGCTTTGGTGTTTGTTTACTGGGGCCATAACGCCGACGTGGTGGCCCTCTGAAAACAGCAGCCCGCCATGATACGGGATAGATAACATCGACGACATCACCCCAAAAGAAACAGCTGGGAACACAAGCGTGGATTTAAAGTTTGTTTATCTCCCTGCACACCTTTCCAATTATAATGTCAAGAGAATTGGTTTGCGTGAATCAACACAACAATTTTCCCTTTGTTGACAGGCCTGCGAGGCATGTTTAGAAGAAATAAATGCATGGAAATTCAAATTCAATTCTGTTATGTCGCTGCAGAGGACGCATATTTTTTTGTTTTCTTGCCTCTTTCTGTTCACCCTCATAGTGTAAGAGTGTGTGTCTGTGTGTGTGTGTGTGTGTGTGTGCGTACGTGTTTGCGTTAGTGAGCAGATATGTGCTGACAGTCTGGCAGCCTCCATCAGAACCCTGCATCTCTGTCAGACCGCGGGCTGACTGAATGATGAGGGGAAGGGAAGCAAAGTGGAAAATGAGAGGAGAGGAGCAAGACGAGGAGGAGGAGGGAGGAGGAGGGAGAGAGCGGAATGGAAAGCAAGGCACGGACGATTAAAGGCCAGGGGAAGATGAGAGGATTTGAGAAGGGGTGAACAAAAAGCAGCAACTGCCTTGAAGAAGGATGGGGGAGAAAATGGGGCTGCGATTTTGCCGAGGGGGGCGGAGTCAGAGCGGCGCGGGGAAGAGAGGGGAGGAGGGGGGGAGTCATGAAGGGATGGATGGAAAGATGCGGGGGGAGATACGGAAGCAGCGGCGGCGTGTGACTCACAACCCCACGCAAGCCACGGCTTTTAATAGCCTGTGTGTGTGTGTGTGTGTGTGTGTGTGTGTGGGGGGGGGGGGGGGGGGTGTGTGGGTGTGTGTGTTTGTGTGTTTATGCGTGTGCGTGGCCCAGCAGAAACACGCTGCAGGTGACTGGCAGGGTGTAATAAGAAATGTGACCTATTGATTGGCTGCAGAGCGATGTCACAGCTCAGCACAGAAGGAGGGCAAGCGACGGGCGAGCGGACACAAACGCCACCAAAACTAACCCCGCCCCCTTGCCGCCCCCCACCCCTTCCCCCTCCCTCACTGTATTCATTTCACCTTAATTTACTTTCGGCTGTATTCTCCCACTTGCCCAGACATCTTCCAGCATCTACCATCCAGCCGCCGCTCGGCTGGGTGACAGATAAAATCACATTATTACGTGATTATGATGTGTGGTTAAGGAAAAACGCCGCCTGAGGGCCCCAGCGTGTTATTATGTGAATGTCTGTGTGTATACGTGTTCAACCCGGGATGCTCGGGCTCCCCCAGATTGACAGTCCAATTAAATGACTATGTGGTGTTAAGAGCGGCACAGGGGGCCACCCTGGGAACAAAAACAAATACACTATACAATACACACACACACACACACACACACACACACACAAGCCTTTTGATTTAGCAGTGCTTTGATGTCTATATGCTGCTGCAGAAAGCTACAAGAGAATTCCAAATACATTATAGGTGAATACAGGAACACCCACACACACACATATATACACACATACGTACGTACAGAGTCGATATCAACCTCTCGCTCTCTGCTCCTCCAGGCTGTCAAATATGAAAGGTTTATGTGTGTGTGTGTGTGTGTGAGAGAGTAGATCCCACAAAGCAAGGCAGAGCGGATGAAAGAGTATGACTGGACCTCGACGCCGTGGCTCACGTCTCTTAAACATTGCACATGGCGGATGATTCCACCTGCAGCGTGCACTCTTCACCGCGCGGTTATGGAGGCGAGGGCCTCCCGACGCCGCACGCCGCGTCCGTGTTTGCAGAAGACGAGATCGTAGGAGCCGGGAGGCAGACGGAACAAGTCAAAATGCCACACATCAGGCAATTGATTAGCTGACCTGCGTTGGACTCCTACATCGACAAGATGGAGCTCGAAAAGGGGAGGTTGTTTTAGCGTGTGTATGTCAGTGTGTGTGTGTGTGTGTGTGTGTGTGTGATCTTGATCAACTGCCATTTATTTAGAGGAGGGGAGCTATTTTCTGTATCGCTCTCATCTCGTCTCATACCTCTTTTCCCTGTTGAGCCGTCTCAACCCACTCTCACACCTCTTCCTTTTACCTACAGGCACACACACACACACACACACACACACACACACAGACACACACACGCATACATACACACTGTGTAAACATATTTTTCCTACTTTCTTCTTCTTCGCGGTTAAATGGAATTCGAAGCTTCACGTGATTAATCAGGAGGCTCACTGCTTTTTATTCGTAAATATTTCCACCATCTGAAGCGTTTTTGCTCGATACCGACGGCTCTTTTGTGTGGGTTTACTGCGCTTTTGTGAACAGCATTGCACCGTCGGGAGCTTTCGCTTTCTTCCGCCCGCACCTGGTCCTTACTCTGTGTGCACGGCGGTGGGAGGAGAGGTGCAGTATGGGTGCGAGCATTCCACCGCCGCTCTGCAATTTTGGTGTCAACACTGACATTTTTCACTGTCCGCCACCTGCACGATCTGAGGAGGTCAACATGGGCCACCGAGTTGTTTCCACTTCGAAAGCTGTGGAGGCCGCAGCCATTATGACCAAAAACAAACATTTATCTGTGTTTTTGGTGTTTGTTTCTCTTTCATTATACCTTCGTTCAATCTACAGGCATCCAAGGAACGATTACAATGTACAGGTGCATCTAACATCAGCACCAACCTGCACGTTTACAGTCTATATGTTTCACACACACACACACACACACACACACACACACACACACACACACACACACACACACACACACAGACACACACTTCTACCAGTTTAGGCCTTTAAGAGGACAGACATTAAGAGGAATTGGACACACTCAGATAAAAATCAGATAAAACTTTCCTCTTCAAGCTCCCTCAGGGGAAAAGCCTGAGCACTAATCCTCCCCTCTGTATCCAGGGGCAACAGGTGTGCACATCCTCTGCTTCTGTCCAGTGGCTCCAGCAAAGCATTTCATTTTTAATTGCAACAAGGCCGAAGCTACTGTATGCTGCTGAAGATTCACTATAGACGGGGGAAAAAAGAAAAAAATAAGTATTTTGGGAAGCAAACAGCACCGCAAACAGGGATTTGTGGGTTTTTGCAACCATGTCGGAGATGTTTAAGAGCACCGCCGCTCACACTGAGGCAGGATTTACCGGGGCTGCATACATTAAGTTTTGTGGCCGCCGTGAGTCGGCACTTTGGCGGGGGGAGGGAGGAGAAACTGTTTTCCCACTCAGGAAGAAGCTGGCGTTGATGGCGGCGCGCCTCCATCAGCAGATTGGAGGTCCTCCTGATGTATCGACATCCGCGAGACAGCAGATGAACGCGGGGAGGCGAAATATGGCGGGTGAGAGAGCGAACAGACTGTATTTGCACAGAGACGAGTCGGGCGCATCCTTCATTGTTTCCTGCGAGCCTTATGTTTTGCGCCGCATAACGATGCCACGCGTACGTTTATCAGCCGTCCATACATCCTGCTCCTCCTCCCTCCCCTCTGATATGCAACTTGGCTGCGACCAAAACCGCGTGGAGCAATTTGTGCGGCGACGACACATTGTCCCACACGAGACAATCAAGGCCACCTGATGAGACCCTGGGGGGAGCTGGAGGAAGGGAGGGTGAGGAAGGGATGGAGAGAGGAAGGGAGGGAGGGAGGGAGTACAGGAGAGATAGAGAGACGGAGGGGCGGTGTGGGTGGGTGTGAAGGGGGGACCCGGCACCGAAAAAACAATGAGGCAAAATCAGAAGATAAACGAGGCGCTATTTCAGTGGCAGGATTTATGTACTGTCAACATTACCCTCGCTATTAGGGGGAATCCAATTACTCTGTGCCTCTCCTCTCCTTCCTCTCCTCTCCGTCCTCTCTCAGGGAAGAGGAAAGGGAGCGAGAGAGCAAGTAAAGAGTGAGGGATGGGAAGGAAAGGAGGGAGAGCAGGAACACCTAGGCCGTGATTGATCCAGTATCTAACCAATATTTAGATGTGAGAGAGAGAGAGAGAGTGAGAGAGAGAGAGAAGAGCAAAGTGGAATGCAGCCAGGAGAAGAGAGGAAGATCTAAGGAGACAGAAGCGCCCCGTGAGATTTAAAATGGCTGATGAATAATACACAAAGGAGGCAAAGACAATAATTAGTACGAGATGTTTTGGCGCAGAACGACGAGGAGCGAAGGAATTATCACGATTTATTAGGAAGGTAGTGAACACAGTCCTGTGACACACACACACACACAGACACACACACAGACACAGACAGACACACACACACAGACAGACACACACATTCATACTTTGTTTGTGTTCAGCCCTCAGGTTATCGCCCCAGCAGCTTTGGCCCCTAAGATTTGCAGACTTTGTTTACGTGACCTAGCCTGGAGCGAACACACACACACACACACACACACACATACAAACACACACACACACACACAGACACACGCACACACTCAGCATGAATCCTTACATCATGGTGATCGTTCAGCTCTCTTCTCTCTCTCCTCTACCTCCCTGCTCTCCAGCCATCCATCCTCCTTCCTCAGCTCTCCTGCTAAATCATATCATGAATCTCTGTTAGAGCGCCACCGTCTGGATGGATGGGGAGTGTCGGCCCACAGCTAGAGTCACATGGTCAATTGGGCTCTCGTGGTCGACTCAGGCTCTCCTGCTGATCGCAATCTGCAAACGAGCGCGTGGGAGCGACGAGGTCAGAGAGATACAAATGGAAATATGGCAAAAATGGAGGGATGACAGAAAATCAAACATCTCTTCCTCCCACAGTTGTCCGGCCTCGCTCGCTCTTCAGCTACGCGGCCGTTCGCGTGTGTGTGTGATGTCGTGAGCCCTTCATCTTGCTGCGCCCGGCCTGGTTTTAAAGCTGTGCGGCAGCAGCCAGTGATCTCAGCAGTGCTGTTGTGCCCTTAAGCACAGCCACTTAACCCGGGCTAACTCACTCACTCAATACACTCAATACCCAGTCGGGCCGATGTGGAGAGGCTGCCACGCCGCGCTGCTTAGCATAAACGCTATAAAAAGACACGCAGCCTCGCTAACGTCCCCGCGTGCTGTCATATCTGAGAGCGTCCCGTTTGCTTGTGCGTGCGTTTGTGTGTTTGTGTTTGTGCGATCGTTCCTTAGCGGCTTGCTTCGGGCGACGCCACAGTGGACGGCATCATCAGCTGTGTGGCAGATAGCGTCTTAGCTCTAACGGCTCCCTTCTGCTTAACACGCACACACGCACACACTTGCGCGCACACATACGCGCGGGGAAAAGAAAGGTCAATTTCTTGCCACACCACTGCTCTGCCCAACAAACCTGAATTGATTGATTTGACTCAAATCTACCACAGGCACAGAGAGGGAGAGAGAGTGAGAGGGACTGAAAGAGAGAGAGGGGGGGACTGAGAGACAGAGAGGGAGAGAGAGGGAGAGAGGGAGAGAGAGAGGGGGAGAGGGAGAGAGAGAGATAAAGAGGGAGAGAGAGAGAGAGAGGGACAGGGAGAGAGAGTGACAGAGAGAGAGAGGGAGGCCGACTGATATTTATCTGGAAATAAAGGACGGAGACAATGAGACACCGAGAGACGGACAGGATGGAGGATGTAAGAAAGGAGGGAGAGACAGATGGAGAGAAATATATTCTCATTCAATATGTTTCCTGTGTTTGTCTCTGACTGCACAATCCAAAATGAGCAACACCTGAGAATATGAATCACAAGCCAACAAGTCTGCCATTATCTATTAGCATCAATGCCACACACACACACAGACACACACAGATACTCACACACACACTCACACACACACACACATACACCTTGGTGTGAACCTGGCATGGTGGAGGTGTGTGAGGAGAAGTGTGATTGGATCACTTTATCCGAACTGTGATGTTAGAGGGGGAGAGTCGGTGTGAGCAGATGGTGTTTACCTAGTAGCAGGTTGGTGGGATCACCTCATCCCCCCGTTCACGGCCGTACCATTTCATCCACGCAGCTTAACGTGACCAAAACGCACGACACACACGCATGCACGCACGCACACACAAAAACGCCAGACTCGCACCCCGTGACACTCCTTTCATCCGAGCGAAGGGGCGATAACTCACCACGCCGCTGTCGGGGAAAAGGATCGAGATAAACGAGGGGTGACGAAATGAAGAGAAAGACGGCGGCAGACACACAGAGAGAGAGAGAGATGGGGGGAGGGGGGAGGAAGATGAGGGAGGAGGGGAGAGGAAGAATTGGGCCATTGGTGTTTTTTCTGTTTCTGGTCTGTAGTTATGTAGGTCACTTTCTCCTCTTCCTCAGCAGAGGGGGAATTTGTAAATCTGACATAATAGAGGCGTTTGGCCTGCAGTGACGCTTCCACCGCCGCCGCACGCCTACACGAGTGAGACCTGCTGATCCGAGGGGTCTGAACAGGGAGGAGGCGATGAATAGAAGCGGCGTGGTTGATTAATTCTGGGCGGGTGAGAGAAGAAGAAAGAGGGAAGGAGGGAGGTTGAGATGTGTGAATAAATGAAAGCAGAGAATGTTTGGAATTTCACTGCTTTCATGGAAGAGACAGCGGGGACGTTTGTGGTGGAGCGCCCTTTTCCCACCATTGTTAATAATTCACCTGTGGCTTTAACCAACGAAGAAGACAAGAGAGAGAGAGAGAGGAAGAACACAACGAAGACAGAGAGACAGAGAGGGAGAGAGAGAGAGAGAGAGAGGGAGGAAGAGAGATGGAGATTGAAAATGGAAAACATCTTGTGGGGATGTTTTCGTGATGACATTGCATTGTCCTGTCAGTGTGGAAACTTTGTAGATGTGCACATACAGACAAGTACAACACACACACACCACACACACACACACACACACACAGAAGCAGGGGCTCACAGGCTCACACACACCCGTTCAGGGGGCAGACAGTGCGGTGTATAAGGTCTGACAGAGCTCTCTGTGGAACGTCTTGTGTTGCTAAAATAAGGACGTGTCTGGAAAGAGGTGGATTCCCCTGGAGTGGAGAGACGAAGAGCACTAAGAGCTAAGTGAGGAAGAAGACGGAGGAGGAGGAGGAGGAGAAGGGAAAAAAAGGCTGCATATGAGGGGAGGAGGGAGGAGAGGAAAAGGAAAGGACAGGACAGGAAAGGAAATGAGCCTTATTCCATGTTTCCTCTTTTACTACCATAGTTCCCATGGCGACGCCCTTCGACCAACATAATCGGTTACACATCTTTTGCAAAACTTACTAACAAACAATCAAACCGACCCATAAATGAATGAAATATGAAAAGTATTCAAACAATGTTGCGTAACAAATCTAATCTGTGTGTGTGTTGTGTATGTGTGTGTGTATGTGTGTGTGTGTGAACAATAAGCAGAAACAAAATCTAAAATCCTGAAGTTCACTCTGCACACACTGATGATATGACACACACACACACACACACACACACACACACACACACACACACTTTGTTGAAGTTGTGAAGTATTTTAAGAAGTTGCGAGTTTGGATCCCTGGATAAACACACGGAACGCTGGAAACACGAGCCAAAGCTTCTGACTCTGCTGCCTTCCACCATACGACATCCAGCCTCCTCCTGTCTCGCCCCTTCTGCTCCTCTCTCTTTGTGTGTGTGTGTGTGAGTGTGTGTGTGTGTGTCATTGTCTCTCTCTCCCCCTCCATCTGTGCCTGTGTGTAGGTACATTCATTCTCCATTAGCTGCTTGTGTTTTGTTCTGTGCCGGGGGAAACCAGTGGAGTGTTCTGGAGGACGGTATGGGCCAGATTGAAAAACGAGACTCCACCGCCGCGTCCCGTCCTCAGACAGAAACGACGGCCGGGACGAACGACACAAAAGAGAGGAAACAACAGAGCCGTGTGGTCGATTGGCAGGATCCCGTTTGCGTCGTGTTCGACGGGGCCGCAGGCGGGCCAACGCAGGAATCGAGCGGCGTTTCTGTTTGACGCGTCTCGCTCGGCCTTCACTTCCTCTCCCCTTATTCATTCCGCCGTTATTTGCTCGGGATTCCTGTTTGTTTTCCAGAGATGAGTTTTGCCGGCCTTGAAATTGGCAATTTGACGTTTTTTAGCCTGGATGGGGTCACGGCGTTAACAAAAGCCACACAGAGACGAGACGACTCGCTCCCCCGCCACGCCGTCTCTCTCTCCCTCTCTAATTGAGCCTGCGACTTGAAGGACAACACCAGCAACTCTCTCCCTCCCCCCCTCTCTCTCTCTCTCCGACGGTGCAGTCTGGGTAATATCCGACGCCGCCGTCCCCCAGCGTGCAGTTTCAATCTCGGCCCCCGTCGGTCGGGAGAGAACGCGGAGCGAGCGGAGGAATGAGCGGCAGTAAACAACCCCGACCTGCTCTCCAAGCGCCTGCACGGGGAGGAGGAGGAGAGAGGGAGGGAGAGAGGAGGAGAGCACTCGTTCTTCTCCTCCTTCCGTCTTCTTCTCCCACGTCGTGTTTGCCGTGTTTGAGTGGGTGAACGCTGCCTCCGTCCTCCAGCCTCTCGTGAGACGCCACTTCAAACAGACTGGAGAAGCGTCTCATCTATACGCACATATGCCGTCTTTACACTCTGACCTTTTCTCTCTCTCCCTCTCTCTCTTTGCTCCCTTGTTCTTTCATTTCATCACGTACACGCAGATTCCAAAACAAACTCGTCAAGAAAAAACATGGCGCAGATCCTCAAATACCCTCTCCTCCCTTTCTTCCCTCTCTTCTCTTCTCTCTCTGTGTCTCTCTCTCTCTGGCGCTCTAAAACACACACACACCCCAGCGCACAAATGCGCACAGTCATCCAAACACACGCGTACGCTCTCAGACACACACACACACACACACACACACACAGACACACACACATAATTAAACAAATCCACTGTGCCTATTAAGCGTGAACGCCTCCCTGCTGTGAGAGACGTATTAAAACTAGGATTAGACCAAAACAATTACAAAGTGCCACAGATACACACACACACACACAACCCCCACCCCCCCAAGCTGCCTGCATGTGTGTGGGAGTGTGTGTGTGTGTGATGTCTGTGATGTCCTCCGTTACCTTACGTGGCCGGCGAGCAGGGAACGCCGGGCTCCTTCGCCCGCGTTGCTCTTTGCGGCTGATGTCTTATTTAATACTCGTGGCAGTCGTTGGTGGACGAACGCGGCGAGAGACCTTGATGCAGCAGGAAGCTCCAAATAAAAATCACTTTGAAGACGCGAGCGAGAAGGGAAGGAAGGAGCGGCGGGAACGACGGCGCCTCGAGTCTCATTATGTCTGTATACATGCGGCCATGTTTGTGTGTGTTTAATCGTGTTAACTGTTACAAAAAGATCAAAGGCACGGCTGACATAAATATAGAAGTACACGTGATCTCTCCCCTCTCTCTCTCTCTCCCCCCTCCCTCGCTCTCTCCCCCCTCTCTCTGTCTCTCTCTCTCTCCTTCTCTTTCATCTCATCCTATCTCTCCATACATTCATCCATCTCTTCCTCCACCTTTCTCTCGCCTCTCCTCGGCACAGGAAATGGGAGTAGCTGCTGGATAATCCTGCATTACACCTTTAATCCCTTCACCGTGCTCTCTCTCTCTCTCTCTCTCTCTCTCTCACTCTGTCTCTCTCTCTCTCTCTCTCTCTCTCTCTCTCACACACATACGCACATACATATACAAGCACGCATTCACATTCAACAGACAGCGTTAAACAATACGTGGAGCCGTTGGGGGGAATGATAATGAACGTATACGTGTGTGTGTGTGTGTGTGTGTGTGTGTACAGCGTGTTCTCTTTGGTGAATCATGACCTTTACATTAAGATACACGTAGCAGATGTACAATACGAGTGTGTGACATTGTGCCGTCTAACGATCTTATAAGGAAAACGCATGGAGACATAAGGGTGAGCCGTGTGTGTGTGTCTGTGTGTGTGTGTGTGTGAGAGAGTTCAGAGATCTCTAAGCAGTGGTTCTCATTAACAGAAGGCTCCAGGGTCACTCTGCATTGATTTGTTCGAAATCCAACGCGCACACAGACACACACACACACACACACACACACACAAGTCCCTGTCTCCCCCCCCGTACACACACACACACATCCAGCAGACGCAGCCATGCAAACACCACTGATACTCACTCTCATACTCATTCCCACAGAATGATTATGATCAGATATTAATCATTCAGCTTCTCCATAAACTCTCCATTTCTCAACAAACCCATGAAAAAAAGACAAATAAATCAGTGTGTGTGTGTGTGTGTGTGTGTGTGTGCGCGTGTGTGGTTTCACACACTTCAGGACTGTTCTACTTCATTTATGTGTTTAGCTGCGTGTGTGTGTTTGTGTGTGTGTGTGTGTGTGCCTCAAGTCGAATCGCCTATGAATAGAGGCCATAGTCAATCAATAGCAATCTACGGCCAGCGCTCGCAATGCTAATGGAACTGTGCAAGAGTTGGCAACAGGCCAGGAACATCACTGCAGCATCAGGCCCATCATACATGTACACACACGCACACACACACACACACGGAAGAGTGAAAAAGACAAGACAGAGGGGGAGAGAAGAGACGAATGTGCTGTGTGACATTGTTTAGGTGATCAAGAATGATCGATGGAATCATTTCACTGCTCCCCCCCTCACCCCCCCTCCCGCCCTGCTGCATGGCCCATCTCCCCCCTAAGCACTGGTCATTAGTAACACACACACACACACGCACAGACACACACACACGCAGAGATAGTATTTCACATATTCATAATCCCTAAGGCAAGGTCACACACCCCCGTCTCCTTACAGCACACCTTCTGCTTAGCACGGCAGCTGGAGACACTGATGAGCGTGAGTGTGTGTGTGTGTGTGTGTGTGAGCAGAGGCCTCATACTGTCATGTCAGAGAATAACACAGACAGACAAAGACGGATTAATCTTGGTGGGGTTGTAATCTACGGCGGATAATGAAACGTGGCACTATGAACTCGACTTACAGCGACGTAACGACTTTGTTTGTTTGGGCGACATTCGGAGCTTAAAGATGAAAGGAGTGGTATAGGAGGCTGATGTATAAACGCTGAGCTGTGACTGAGCGCCGCTCTGCGTTTAATCACTTCCTCCTGGAATACGCGCCGGCAACGCAAAGACTTCATTGAAGGAAAAAAGAAGAGAAAACACATTTTAGTCCCGACGTGTCACAAAACTGACGCAGAGTTAATTTGTGTTTTAGGTTTATGGATCGACGTAATTTGAAAGTAATAAACTGCATCTATAAAATGTATGAATGTGTATGAAGTAAAGAGCTTTCTGTGATTAAAGGCCGCAGAACTTTGCTCAAACAGCGGTGACAGCAGTGCAGAGAGGATAGATATGTACATATACACACACACACACACACACGCACACACACGTCTGGATGCTGCAACGCCACTGTTTTCCCTCTAGAGCTTTAAAAAAAACGATTGACCTATTTTTTAACCGCAGCAGCGTCGCAAACTCTCTAATGCAGCCGCCGTCACTTGAAAATGGCTTTCCACATCTGTTGCGACGCGACAGCGAGTATCCGGTCGGGCCGGCGTGACTCACCGTCAGGGGGCCAGAGGGGAACGCAAAGCTCTCTCTCTCTCTCTCCTTCTCTTTATGTTAATAACGCAGATCTGCAGAGAGCACCAGAGACACGCAGGAGATGAAGAACAAGAAGAAGAAGAAGAAGAAGAAGAAGAGGAGCGGAGGCAGGAGGAAGAGACACGAGCAGGGGGAGAACAAAAGCGAGGGTGAAGAGTTCAGGAAGCTGGAGACGGCGCTTTAGGGAGAAGGATATTAAAGATGAAGGGAGGTGAGAACAAACGTGGACGTGAGGGAGCGAGAGAGCAAGAGAGAGAGAGAGAGAGAGAGAGGGAGAGGGCGCTGGGCCGATGGCAGAGCGGCGTTGGCGGCGATGATGAAGAACGGAGCGGAGGAATGGTTAGTCGGGTTTTGGAGTTTTCAAACAGCGCCCTGATGAGTCAATGAGTCACCGCCGTCGCTCGTCGCCCGCCGCCACTGCACGCTTCCGATCCCCAGAAGGTATAATGAGACTCTGCAGATGAACGATGGGCGCCAGAGAAGAAAGCCACGAGGTCGATTTGTCACGTTAGCATGACTGTAATCGTGACACTTTAATCTGTCACGTAGTTAGCTGCGGCGCGGGTCGATCGCTCAGATTGTTGGCGTCGCGCGTCTAACAAATGGGACATCGCAGCGTTCTATTGTTTCTGACTCGGGCTGTGATTTCCTGCTCACAAGAGGCAGTTTGGGGAAAAATAACGGAAAATAATCAATAACAGCAATGAAAGAAAAACTAAAGGTCGATATTGATTATATATCAGTGGACAGAAGGGGCGTGGCCTACGGAGGAGTCCATTCCATTGTGGTGAGGATCAAGGAGTGTTTTTGAATCCTTCACATGGTGGAGATGACATCATCCCTTCAAACCCCCCCCCCCCCCTGGAAAAGGCCCCCGGGTCAAATCCTCAGTTGCGGCCCTGCTTTCCATCGCACGGTCCTCCTCAAGATACTGGTTTTAAAAAACAACATGTGCGTGGTCAATGCAACCGCTGCCCTTGAGCCAGGCACTTGGGCTGTTTGACCATGAGAGTGTGAAGTCGGTTTGATGAATACAAATCTTAGCAACTCAATTTGTAGTCAAACCAACTTCACTTAAAGCTTCAATGTTTCACTGTTGCACTTTTTAACTCATTTAATTTAAGGGAGAAGTCGCTGATAAGAGCGATGGCTTGCGGCATGGAGGGACGAAGAGACGGGGGGACGGAGAGACGGAGGTACGGAGGTACGGAGGGACGGAGGGACGGAGGGACGAAGGGACGGAGGGACGGGCTCGGCGCTAGCAGAGGAGTGGGAGGTGGTGGTATAGGTGACACACATGGCAGCTCCACATGCAGATGGCACACATGGATGAGCAGCCAGGCTAGTGATGCATGAAACCAGTCAGCTCGCCGATCACACACACACACCCACACACACCCACCCACCCACACACACACACACACACACATGCTCAGACGCATGCTGCGAACACCAGTTAGCTTGCCAGCCTTTTACTCACCCAAATCACCACTGTGAAAATTAATACCTCCAACCGGCCATACAAACACCAAGCCACACACTCTTTTGCGACGGACAGACACACACACACACACACACACACACAGACGCAAAAACACACACACACACACAGACACACACGCTTTCAAGAAATCAATAAACACATTAAATATTTACATTGGAAAATGCATCTACTGTGGAAAATTTGCGAAAAAAGTGTAAAACATTTTACTTTTAGAGTCAATAAAGAACGTTTACGTTTAATCTAAGAGAAGATGTCATTTATTTTCCTCCTTCGAGAGTAATTTAAACACTGCTGCACTCCTCTGCGCACACACACACACACACACACACACACACACACACACACACACACACACACACACACACACACACACACGACTCGATGAGGCAAATACAACAGGCTTACCTGATTCGTGATTGGACAGATTGAACCATAAAGAACGGCACCTCCTTTTCATGTACACATACATACACACACACAGACATACACACACACTTACACACACACACACACACAATAAAGCAGGGTGTGTGTCGGGGAGGACACAGGGGGCTGAAAGCAATCTTCCCGCTGACCTTGACTTGTGAGGACAAAACTCATGATGGAGGCAAAACCCCAACGCGAAGAAAAGGAGCGAAATACATAATCTGTCTCCTCTGGCAGAGGGAAACAAACGCTTTCAGTGTGATTGAGGACACGCCGCCCTCACACGTCACCACCGCACACACACCGGGCGCATGTACGGCGAGGGAACATACACACATTCACACGAATTAGGCTCGAAAAGGGAAGAACGGCTCAGGGAGAAGAGAAGAAGATGGAAGGAAAAGTCAGAATGTGGAGGAATTGAACAAGATAAGAGGATGGAGGAGTCGGTGGAGAGAAAGAGAAGAAGAAGAAGATAGAAGCGCAATAGGTGGGATCAAAGCAGGATCGAGAGAGAGAGAGACAGATGGACGGAGCAAATAGATGGGAAGGAGGACAGGGAGAAGCGGAGGAAAGATGTCTGCCAGTGACCGGGCCTTTGTTGCTCACTTTCCTACTCCCAGACGAAAAAGTCTTAATGACTCACGGCCTCGATCCTCTGCATAATCAAGCTGTGTGGGGTGTGTGTGTGTAAGCGCGTGTGTGTGTGTGTGTGTATGAGCCACTAGTCTCGTAACAGAGAACTTTATTACCATCTGTTCCCACACATGCTTATTTGTTTAGCCGTGACACGCACGTCTTCTTCAATCGCTTCGCTGTTTTTCTTCTTCTTCTTCTTCTTCTCCCCCGCGTGCCATTTCCAATCACCTCTCTCTCCTTCCCTGCCTCCTGTCTCCTCTCCTCCACCCCTCCTCCTCCTCCGAGCGTGCACTCCAATAAACGGCGTCCGACGAAAATCGCCGCCATTATCTCAGTGACTTCCTAACTACCTCGCTCGTGGTGAAATGGAAATTGTGCTCCAGCCATTTTAATCAAGGCGTGTGTGTGTGTGAGTGTGCGTGTTAATGTGTGTGAGTGTGTGTGCATCAGTACCTGTAAAGGCCATTAGGTGGAGCTGGTGCCTGACTGAGTGAAGGAGACAGGACAGATTGCTGAGTGAAATGGAGGGAAGCTTCACACTCCTCCACCTGTGATGAACTCACAGTGGGAAAGCTGCAAAAGTGTGTCTGCTCTTATTCTACACATCTATACATACACACACACACAGGCACACACACACACACACGCTGCCACCACGGAGCAGCAGCATGTGTGTGTGTAACTGTAAGCGCTCTATGACGCGATTAGGAGCCACACACACACGGGCGTAAATGAGGACAGACTTGTTGTTTACGTGCTGCATGTATAGAAACACAGAGGCCAGACAGAGAACATGATTCAGCCAGAGGAAGACTGACATCATCATCTTCATCATCGCCGCCGTCTGTCACTCCGCGAACCCGACGGAGAGCAGATTATGCCTTCCATGTTCACACGTTTAAGGTTGAATGTAGGGATGGACGCAAACACACACACACACCCACACACAGAGAAAAGAGGGACGACAGGGAGAGAGAGGAAGAGCATGTCTCTCTCTCTCTCTCTCTCTCTCTCTCTCTCTCTCTCTCTCTCTCTCTCTCTCTCTCTCCCACAGATGGACCCAATCACACCTATTTCTCTCTCACACGCCCTATAGCGACACGGCCGCTGTGTGTGTGTGTGTGTGTGTGTGTGTGTGTGTGACTTGTTTATGACCACATGAGAGGCGTCTTACTCAATGAGTCTGAATGTATTGACGGCGGCTGTGTGTGTGCCACAAAAGTCCAAATTAAAAAATTAAGCCTGCGTGCGTGTGTGTGTGTGTTGACCGCCACCTTTTTCAACGTCAAAGTAATCCTGTGTGTGTGTGCGTTGCGCTGACAGCTGAGCACGTGCATGGTGGCCTGCAGAGGGTCTGTCTGCCTGCCTGTCTGTCTGCCGGGCGGCGGGCGGTCTCGCCGGCCAATGAGGACCACCCGCTCCGTGAAGCAGGAAGTGCACCGCCGATCTGTCATCTGTCTTCACGAGAGCCCACCAGTCAGGACCCTACCTAATTAGTCGCCATGGAAACCGTGGCTAATTCCCTGGTCTACCATGCCAATCACGTTCCTGTGTGGCGGCAATCAGAAAGGCACATTTATCCACCGCTGGGCCGTATCCGTGTAACAGATGTGTGTCTGTGTGGGTGTGTGTGGGTGTGTGTGAGTGTGGGTGTATGTGTGTGGGTGGTTTAGGGAGAGAGCATGTGTGTGTGTGTGTGTGTGTGTAAGGCCTGTATATCCCTCATACAATGTTGCCTTCATGCCGCTTTGCTGGTATCATTGCAGTGTGTGTGTGAGTGTGTGTGAGTGTGTTCAGATGTGTCACAACCGCCGCTGTTGTGTGATGGTGGGATGGTGTGTGTGTGTGTGAGCTGTTTGAGCGACTTTGTGATTGCCAGCAATCCCCTCACACCCACCGAGCACTCAAACACGGGAAGGAAGGAAAAAAACATCTCCGACAGCTAGTACGTGACACACACACACACACACACACACCGCACACACACACACACACACACACATACACACGTACTTAACCTTTCCCCCCGGGGGTCAAACTGCTCCCTCAAATCTAAATATTCAACCGCGTCAATTTGAGAAACGAGCAACCTTGTAAATATTGAGCACCACACACACACACACACAAACACACACAAACATACACACACACACACTTGCATTAATTACGCCACAAAACGAAATCATTTCTTGCCATCAGCTACCTGTCAATCACCGCAATTACTGTCAATTGACGTGTGTGCACGCCAGAAGGCAAGGGATCGACACACACACACACACACACACAGGAGCACTAACACACAAGCAACTCGTAACCAAATTACACCGGACACACACACACACGGACCAGAAAACCCAAACGTATATTCTACATTGCACGTACATCCAAAGAGACGCCACTCAGAACTTCAAGCATACATCAAAGCCAAGTTCTACTCAGATGTATGCTGTTTGATCACACACACACACACACACACGCACACACACACAGGCGCACACACTCAGCAGAGATGTGTAGGTACTGCAAAGCCTTACATTTGAAGTGAGATTCCAGTTCGTGATATTAGAAATATTTCACGACCTTCCTCTCTCTCTCTCTCTCTCTCCTTCCCCTGTGAGTGTGTATGTGTGTGAGTGTGTGCGGAGGAAACAGGTCGAGGTAAAGCGAGGCTCTATTGTTCCGTGCGTCCCCTGGTCTCTGCGTCGGGGGCTCTTACCTGTCTCATGGGAGAGGGTCTTGCTCCTGGCCGTGTTGCCCGAGTGATGCATCGCTCCGTACTCGTCTCTCTTTGCGATGAACCCTCGAACCTTATCTCCTCTCCTCCACGCTCCGCTCCTCTCCGCTCCCTGAAGAGTCCTCGTTTCTTGATTCTCAATTTTTCCTCCCTTTTTTTTTTCCTGTCCCAAAGTCCTCACGTCTTCTTCTTCTTCTCCTGCTTCTTCTTCTTCTTCTCCTTCTTCTTGTCCTCTTCCCTTGGGCTCTCCTTTCCTCCTCTGCGTCCGCGCGTCCGTCCGGGGCTCTGCCAGGCGCAAAATCCGCTACCCGAGTGTGGGAGCACCGGTGAGAGAGAGACAGAGGGAGGGAGAGAGAGGGACGCGCTCACACGGCCAGCTGGTGCAGGGCGACACACACGCGGCACACGTGTAGCTGTTGCGCGGTGGGAGCGTACACAAAGCCCCGCATCGCCTCGCTCCTCTTCCAGGAGACTGCAGCTCTTTCTGTCCCCCTCCTCCTCTTTCTATTCTATTCCTCCTTGTGTCCTCCTTTTGTTTCTGCCTTTTTTTGTTTCTTCTTCTTCTTCTCCCTAAGCCCGATCCGAGCAGCAAGGTCAGCAGGTTAAAGAGGAGGAGGCGCGGGGGGAAACGGTGGACGAGGAGAGAGTGAGGAGAGAGAGAAAAGTGCCTTTCAGCCCGTGGCAGGCAGAGAAGAAGAGAGGGAGAGATGTGGCTGCGGCTCCATCCTCCATCTGCCCACAGCTGAGACTGAGAGCAGACTGCACACACACATACACACACTCGCTCTCGCTCTCTCTCTCTCTCTCTCTCGCTCTCTCTCAGCAGCACCACACCAGTGAGATGGAGGGGGAGGAAGTATGACGGCGGGAGCCTAACGAATGAGCCAAAGGGAGCAAGTCAGAGAGAGAGAGAGAGAGAGAGAGAGAGAGAGAGAGAGAGAGAATGTAGAGGAAAGAGACAGAGAGGGGGAGACTAGAACACAGTGGTAAAGAAAGGGATGAGGGCTAAAAACGAACAATGAGGGTAGAAGGGGGGAGCGAGCAAGAGAGAGAGAGAGAGAGAGAGCGACAGAATGGTGTGAACATGGCGAGAGACGCACATCAAAGTCAGAAGAGGAGGCAAGGAGGGAAAAAAGGATAAAAGGAGATCTATAGGAGGAACAAGGGAGGCAAGAGGAGGAGAATAGGTTGAAAAAATGGTTTTGAGGGTTAAATAAAAGACAAGGCAGCGGAGTGGAGGGAGGGAGGGAGGGAGGGAGCAAGGAGAGAGGCAGCAAGGAGGGAGAGAGGGAGGGCAGAGGACACTGCGGCGATGAAGCAGGTAATATGTCAGATATTACGAGGCACATTAACGTCCATATGAGGTCGCTAAATAGAAAAGGAACAATGTCAAACCGTGCAGCACAACCGCTCACACTGACACTTCCTCTTCCTGTTGCTACCATCAAACACACACACACTAACACAAAAGAGAAAAGCCTTTGAATTCCTCAAAAACCGAGTCAATCCAGTAAGATATAAAGCTACGTGTGTGTGTGTGTGTGTGTGTGTGTGTGTGTGTGTGTGTGTGTAAGTGCAGGTGCAAGGTTAGACAGGTGAGTGAGCTCCTCACAGCGTCCAGCAGAGGGCAGACATCTTGTGACACATCCAGCCGGTGGGGTGAGGTCATCAACAACCGTGTTTACATTCCAGATAATTAAACATCATGAAGGAGAAGAAGAACTCTCACACAGTTTGTTCGCTCTTTTAACACGCTTTGGGCGACGACACGTGTGTCCAACGCTCTGAGCCGTTCTAAACATTGTCGCGGCGGAGGAAAGCCAGTGAATAATGATGTCAGAGGAACAAAAATAGCAACGTGAGGCGGTGAAGGAGGAACAATACGAGCTCGCACGGCCGCGGAACAGCCGGTAAGGAACTGCTGCTCGGGCTGAAAAGCTGGAGCAGGAGTCTCCACGAGGCAGGCAGGTGTGGAGCTGAAGGCCAAGCAGGAGGAGGAGGGGGAGGAGGAGGGAGGAGGGAGGAGTAAACGCTCCCCTCTGAGCCGCCGCTCACAGAGGACGCCGTTTTCCGCGTGACATTCCTGGAAGCGCTATCCATCATCCTCAATGAGTTCGCAGATGAGCACGCGGCGATGTCACCCCGCGGCGTGCGCGCGTACACGAGGGGCACGCACAGAGGTGTCCAGGCGCAGTTTTACAGTGAGGCCGGGGGAGGGGCCGGGGGATGACTTCATCACATTAAAGTTGCGAGCGCGGCCCAGGTGGAATCATGGGAGACGCTGGATTTCTAGATGAGGTTCACGTCGATTTGTCATGATAAAAAACCCATCTGAGACAGAAACAAATTGCTTTCTTGACAACACCTTGTAATACTCCATCATACGCGCACACACACACACTCTCTCACGTGATCCGCCGCATGTATGTCCTTACTCACACACACACACACACACACACGCACAGACGCAGACCTAAAGTGATACATATCCCCATGCAGGTTATTTATCAATGCCATTCAGGATCATTATATGTGGCACATCTGTATAACCGTATATGGATCAGGCTCCTGCTGAGCTCGTCTCACTGGAGAGTCCCCGCGTCCTCGCACGAGGACGCTGTGGCGAGGGGGGAAAGGTGTCCGAGCGCAATGAGGTGAGCGACTAACACGCAGCGTCAAATCTTTCCCTCTTCATCTTCTCGCCGGAACAATTTCTCGTCTTTCTTCTTTTTTTTTGCCTTTGCCTCTTCTCATCCGCCTACACTCTCCCTGTGTACCTGTGAAGCGCCCAGGGAGCGAGAGGGGGAGGGAGGGAGGAGGGGGAGGAGGAGGAGGTATGGATGGAGAGAGAAGGTGCGCTATACAGTAAGGTGCCCCCGTAGGCTGAACATGGTCATTTGTCATGAGGCTGAAAGCTTAAGAAAAGACTAGTTAACCTTTACAGCTGATCCCCCCGAGACACAGGGGGGAGGGGGGGGAGACAACCCAGCAAAACACCTCCAGGAGAAGGCGTGGTGCACACCTACACACATGGATGGTCACACACACACGCACACACACACACAGACACACACACACACACACACACACACACACACACACACACACACACATATAGGTGAGCAACATGGGTGCATTGCATTAGCGGCAGGTTTCAGAATCGATAGTGGAGAAACCATTCAAGGAGAAGAGAGGGGGAGAGAGAGAGAGAGAGAGAGAGAGAGAGAGAGAGAGAGGGGAACCATGTCAACCCTCTCTCTCTCTCTCTCTCTCTCTCTCTCTCTCTCTCTCTCCTTCTCTCTCTCTCTCTCTCTCTCTCCCCCGGTGAGCAGCCTTGTTGTCTCTGTGGTCCTGTCCTTCTCCTCCTTTCATCCCTCCATTCTTGTCATCCCCACACCCCTGCCAGAGTAATTAATCACCTTGCGCTAATGAGCTATTAACTAATGACAGATTGACATGCTTCTGCCTGTGTGCGCATGTCTGAGTGAGTGTGTGTGTGTGTGTGTGTGTGTGTATTTGTGTTTGTGTGTGTGTGTGCGTGTGTGTGAGAGTGAGTGCGAGCATGTGTGTAGTGTCGCCACCCCTCTGCACACTAATGTGATTAATAAGGTTAAACTCTTATTAGGGAGCGAGCACAGGGCACACACCCACACTCTCACACACACACACACACACACACACACACACACACACACACACACACACAGGGAAATGACTCGCACCCATAGGTTCCTTTGATCCTCGGGGGGCAAAGCACAACCTGCACCAGGCCTGCTGGAACTGTGTGTATGTGTGTGTGTGTGTGTGTGTGTGTGTGTTTGAGTAAATCTAGGCCACAGCGAGGGAAAAAAAAAAAGCCTCAAACGCTTTCTACCTTGTGCCATATTTTCTCATTACCCAGCGGCTGACTCTGCTCTACGCTAATCACATCTCAGGGAGAAGAGAAAACCACTGAACTTACGCAACATCACACACACACACACACAAAACAGAGCTGAAACCACCACCGCAGCACCGCTGACAGGGATCTCGCCAGCTTCGTATTCGTTGTGTGTCGCCGAGGACGAAGACGCGCGACTGTTTTATGGACAAACAACAACGACGTCCTTATTCCTTGTGACGCTTCGCCTCCTGTGCACTACAGCGTGACACCATTTCAAAGACTATATACGGCAGGTGACAGGTGGTTACCGACGGTTACCGGCGCTTTTGTACCTGGAGTCCATTTAATCAGACGCTCTGGACTCTAAGCGCTCTGTTCCTCTATTCTAAGAGAAATGTAGTTACAGCGAGATCATCTGATACTCAGGAGGATCCTTCCCCTGCATAATAGGGACTCTAACCTAGCTGCACGTGTGTGTGTGTGTGTGTGTGTGTGTATGCATTCATTGGAGTCATTGCGTGCTCATGTGCAACTGGGAGTGTGTGCGTGTATGTGGCAGCAGCGGGGCACTGTATGTGCTCCCTCTCTCTCTCTCGCCCGCTCCCGCTCTGTGCATGTGCGTGTGTGTGTGTGTGTGTGTGTGTGTGTGTGTGTGTGTGTGTGTGTGTGTGACCTAACAGTGTGTCCCTCTGGAGAAGTTTTGGCGCTCGCTGAGACTCATTTGCATTCTCGCAGCTCTCTCATTTTTTTTCCCTCCTTCTCCCCCTCTTTCTCTCTCTCTCTTTCTCTCCTTCTCCCTCTCTCTCTTTCTCCTTTTCCCTCTCTGTCTCTCTCCTTCTCCCCCTCTCTCTCTCTCCGTGGCTTTAGAAGTGAACAGCTGCTTAATGGTCATAGCTCTTCAGAGACAGGACATTGGGAAGCCACAGAGGGGGTAAAGCCAGGGTTTCTACACAGCACGCGCACGCGCACACACCTACACACACACTCACACACACAAAACACACAACACACACGGATACACACCACAACACACTCCAGGTATTGGCGTGGTTCAGCCGTGTGCTCCTAGAGCGACGTGTGAGCATTTAGCAGATGTTTCCCTCCCCTTAAAAGTGACTTTGGAGGCGTTTCACACTGTTGAATCGAACCAGAATAGCAAAACAAAGCCGCACTCTTACCGCCGCCGATCGGACAACAAGTTCACACAGTTTGGCAGGAATATAGAAAGATAGGATGTGATATAAATAAAAGTATGTGTTAGTGTGGCTGTGTGTTCCCAGCAGCTGATTGTCGGCATGATATCTCCTCCGTACGGAATCAAGCTTTGGATTCTCGCCGACTCGACTGGATGAACACATGGACGGAGCAGCGGAGGGTGATGCTAAAACCTGATTTAAAAAGCAAAGCAGGGGATTGAGGCTGTGTGAGGGAGCGCCGGAGGAAGATTCGCTCATTTTTTTTTCAGATTCAGATAAGCTATCCCAACTATACACACACACACAGACACACACACACACACACACACACACACACACACACACACACACAAACACACACACACAGCCAAGCACGACCACATGAAATGGCATTCATCTCCACACTCATTTGGCCGCACGCACTCACAAACACACACACACACACACACACACGAGCTGTGCGTTTCATGCCGTGCCAAAAGATGGGATTTGGTGAAATAAAAGAGAGACAGGGTAAAAGGGGGCGAGAGGTTATCGCCACGGCGCCGCGTGAGGCAGACAGCGACCCTGCCCGCTAAGCCCCGCCCCCCCACCTCCTGCTCCTCACCCTGTTCTTTCACTTTGGCAGGAATCCTGACGTCTTGACCTTTACATCTCCGCTGATAACTCAAATGCCCTTTTTTTGACAAAGCACATTGTCGTGAGCTGGGCATAATACTGCATAATACACATACACACACACACACACACACAGACACACACACATACTAAAAAGGTGAGGAGATGACAGACGGGCAGACGTGGAAATTTACTGATCCACAAATCAAGAGTTCAGTCACCAAATCTCATTTAGAAAGAGAGAATTCATTGAAAGTTCTGAAAAAGCTATTAAAAACCTTCCTCCTCCTCCTCCTCCTCCTCATCTTCCTCCTCTTGTTATTATTATTATTATGACAAAAGTGTGACATTAACTTCACATTTTCAAAAGGTTCTTCTAAAATGGCTCCCTTCTGATCTCCTTCTGGTGGAGAATAACAAAGCTCAGGGATGAGTCAAGCGCAGCGCCGGCATCGCTTCCAGCTGCTCGCCACCAAACGCCATCACAACAACAAATTCGCCCAGGAACAATAAGAGACGGGCGCCAATGGAGACTGATCACAAAAGCTCACCCGATGGAAGTAAACACCCCGCCGATACACACGGAGACGTACGGATCTGGGTAATGATGGGGATGATGATGATGAGGAGGAGGAGGAGGAGGAGGAGGAGCGGAGACGGGTTTGGAAGGAGTCGGGGACGAAGACGGGGACGAAGACGGGACAGCTTGTACATAGAGACAAATAACCCCGGGACATCACAGAGCTGGCAGATCTGAGGCGAATGAGGTAAATAAAGAGCGGCGACGAGGAACAAAGAGGGGAAGAGAGGAGCGCGGGATCAAACAGCAGGATTGATGGGCTTGTAATTTTCCCTTTTCTGCCGCTAAAGATGATGAATTCCTCCACGGGGAATTAAATCAAACAACCAACAAAGAGCAAAAACACAGGCGCACACACACACACACTTGCGCACGTGAAGCTACAAACCTGTCACAGACTAAACAAAAACAGCAGAGTGCAATAAAATATCTAATCAAAAAGATTGTGTGTCTGCGTGTGACAGAAAAAACACACAAACATTTCAAATTGAAGAAGCGAGGCACTGATTTGACCTGATTCCAACACAAACAGGGAAATTATGGATTTAATGCAGGAGTTTTTTGTGTGTCTGTATGTGTGTGCGTGTTATGCATGCATGTGTGTGTGTGTGTGTGTGTGTGTGTGTATGCAGTCTATGTCCTGTACTGCTTCTTTTAAAGGCTGAAAAGATTACAATGCCTATGCCAAACAGATCAATACGCACAAGCTATGGCCAAATTAATTGCTTGTGACATCGCAAAGAAGACCACAAAACCTCTGAGAGGAGTGGAGGACTGGGCCCAGTGTGTGTGTGCATTTGTGTGTGTGTGTGAAAGCATGAGGCACAAGGAAACTCAGAGCCCTGCATGACTAAAATAGTTATTGCTCATCAATAAGCAATTTCTCCTGTGAATGCTCGTCGACTTAGGAAGACGAGCTCGTTCATTTGTGCGCCCTTGGGTGCTCGATAAAAAAGAAATCCAGAATATAAAAAAAAAAATAAGAGCAAGGGAGAGAGAGAGAGAACGAGAGAGAGAATTGGAAAAAGCAAAAAAAAAAGGGGGGAGAAAAACAAGTGTGTTTGGGGGTTTGTGTCATTATGATGGATAGATGGAGAGAATAGGGGCTCCCAGAAGGAGGAGAGTAAAAATAGGATCGCACCTCTCCCTCGACACCTCTCTCCTCCTCTCCGCCCATTTATCCAATCGCCGCTCTCTTCCCGCTCTCCTCTCACCTCTCTCCTTACCCTCTGTTTTCGCAGACATCATCTCCCGGCATCTCCCATCCACGCACCTCTTCTCCTCCTCCTCCCCCTCCTCCTCAGCTTTAAAAGGCTTTAAAAAAAACACACATCTACTGCAGTGATCCCAGATGACACACTTACACGCGTATACTTAGATTTCCTTATCTTTTTCATAAAGATATGTTGAAAAACCTATATTTACACCCAGGGAGGCTTTACTGAGCCACACGTCCCTTTTTTCATCTTTATCTCCGCAGCATCAGCCTGGTTTGCATTCACGCACTTACACCGCTTCAACACATTGAGACGAGCGCTCCATGTGGGATACTAATGGATGCAGTTCAGAGGATCCACTTATTGTCCTGTGTGTGTCTCCAAACGCTCCGACAACACCGAACAGCAGAGGGGACGAATAGAGACGGATAAAGACAAATAGAGACGAATAGAGTAGAGACGCTCCCGCCGCCTTGCTCGAGTTTCCCCGACGTCTCTCGCCTTCCATCCCTTTCCTGTCTTCTCTGATATCTATCACTTTATCACTCGTTAGCCACACACCTCCCTTCCTCTCCATCCCTCTCCCTTCCTCCTCCTCCTCTCCTCCTCCTCCTCTCCTGAGAGGAAAAACAAACAGCTGTCAGGGTCAGCCTTGCAGATGAATTCCAAATGACTTTGAAGGGCAGAGGGGCCGACCAACTTTCTCTAGAGAAGAGGCCAGATCCCCAAAAAAACACACACGTCAGAGCACAAAAAGTACACAAACACTATCGTAGCAAGCCTGCAAGTACTCGTGGATACACACACACGGCGTGCAGCTACTATGTGAATCGATACTGCATCTTAAGTCAACCTAGCGTCAAGGTGAGGCAGCCTGTTTGTGTGTGTGTGTGTGTGTATGTGTGTGTAAACGGCTCCTCTGGCAATCTGTGTGTGAGCATGTAAGCAGCTTCTCTGACACACACATGTGGCTGAGTCTCAGTCCTGTACGATGAGACAAAGCAATTCTGATACTGGCAAGAGTTCAAAGTCACATTCTGCAATTTCACAAAGTTTTAAGATTTTTTGGGGGAGAAAATTCTGTCCAAACTGGGTCAGTGACATCATTTTCTGTAAATTGGAGCGTTTGGGAGATAACCGGGATTTGGCAACAGAACTGAGTTACGCCAAAATGAGAGTAACACCTTGGGAAAATCAATTATCTTTGGGTACTGTTTATCCTTTCAGTTACTAGAGGATAGCAGCACATGAATAAATATCCAGCTTAGAGGCTTTTCCATAGATTGTGTTCCATTATACGCACTCAGCTAATACCAACCTGGAAACTAAATACAAGTATAAGTATCTCCAATTTACAAAACAAAACCGTCAGCATCCTACTTTGGACATCATTTCCCCCCCAAATCATTACATCTTTTCATCATAAACCCCAATAAACATGCAATTAACCTCCTCTTGCTGCCACGTCTCAAGGTTTAACGCAAACCAAAGCTCTTTTTTTTCTCTGAAATTTCTCGAATAAACAAGTAGTCAATTTCACCTTCGCCGCCTCGCCGCGCTCCGCAGCTCTCGATAGGTCAAGACGAGACGATGCATCATCTGGGCGCTTATCAATCACATCTATGTGGTATCTCTCCATCTTGTCTGTTGTCTGAGTTCACTCTCTATCACCGCCTGTTACTATTCATCCATCATAAATAAGAGAGAGACGTTTACATTATTCACTGGAGCTGAGCGAAAGTTCAGTAAGGACGATTACATCACTTTTTTTCCCTCCCCTGCTTCTCTTTCGTTGCTGTTATAATCTTCACGACCCGCCAACATGTAAACAAACTGGGAACGTCTTCTGCCTTTATTATCTTGATAATGCATATTTGTGTAAACATGTATGGCTGTGGTTTGGACCAAAAGGTTTATTGACACGTGATAGATTGTGTCAAAGTTAAGGGGAAAGATGATTTTGCAACCATTGCAAGCTCCACATAATACCCACGCTCACAGAGTGGATTTCAACAGTGGCTGACGGAATTTAATTCAAGACTTGTGTATACGGCAGTGCGTATGTGCCTGCTCATGCGTGTGTGTTCTTCTTCCAAGTGTTTGGGTTTTGGCAGGGAGATCAGAGGGAGAGTGTGTTGTTGTGTTTGTGTGTGTTTGTGTGTGTGTGTGTGCGTGCCTGCCTGCCTGCATGTTGGTGTCTGTGCGAGAGAGAGAGAGCGAGAAAAAAGAGAGGGAGAGAGAGAGTAGGCATGAAAGTGAGATTTTGCTCTGAGACGTTTGATGTCGAAGAACAGCGTCTGCTGTCTGTCTGCCAACTGCCAACCCTCTATCACCATCCCAACACATGGCCTCTGCAATGTGTGTGTGTCTGCGTGTGTGTGTAAGTGGCCTGATTAGGCAGCAACTTGGCTATGTGACACTGCTACAGAGCGAGTTTAGCTCATAACATGTACCTCACAGTGTCACAGTGTAGATGTGTGGGCCTACCAATGCAAAACAGGATTTTGTTTAATCACAAGACAGAAAATGGGTGACAGACGAGAGGGAGAAAGGTGAGCAAGTACATGTCTTTGTGTGTGTGTGTCTGTGTGTGTGTGTGCGTGCGTGCGTGTGTTTGTTTGTGTGTCTGTGTGTGGGAGTATTGGGAAGGGTGAGTAATCTCTCACTTTTCATATCTCTCATCCCACACCACCAATCTCTGGATTGGTCCTTAACACATAGAGTCAAGCACACTTGGGTCTAATTGGTTACTGATGTACGTGTGCCTCTATGTATGTTTTGGGATTGTTGTGTATGTGTGAGTATGTGAGTGTGCGTGTAAATGTATCGGTTCTGTGCGACAGTGTGTATGCCAGCATACCCCACGGCCTGTACCATCATGGGCTGGGGATGTTGCATAAACACCACTAATTGCTGTTCGTTTATTCATGGAATACCAGGTTTCAAGATGAGTAAGAACAGAATATATTGAAGAAAAATCATAAAAGTGAAAACAAACCGAAAAAGCAAATGAAAGAAGCCGTTTTCTATATTTGGCCTCAGAGGGACACAGGATCCTTTCATGATGAATCTAGTTGGCTCCAAAAAAACGTGGAAAAAAACAAAAATTCCTGTAGACGTACGAAGAAAGTGCTGAGAAAAGAGACGAGAGGAGTGCAAGATGAGGAACAAAAAAACAGAGAGAGAGAGTGGAGAAGAAAGGCAGGAACGAGATCTGCTCAAGAAGTCAAACACTCGTCTTTGACTCACACACTCACAGCCGTGCAGGCCCACGCAAACAAAACAAAAACAGTGACTGATGTACTGGCATGCGTGCGCACACAAACACACAGAGCAAAGGCTGAGAGATCAGGTGGATCCACAGAGCAAAGAATCACACTGATCTCGTCTTTGCACTTTTTAATCTGATAGGGCTGCATATAGCTTTACTGCATCTTCACAGCACAAACGCACACACAAACACACACACACACTCTCTCGTTCTATTTAGCAAAGACTGTGATAAAAGCAGTCATTCTTGACGACAAAACGGAATAGAATTTTGTGAAAAAAAGCTAACGCATGCAGTTGAAATGTCCTGTGAGAGCTCTTAGCACCTCAGCTCCACTGACACTGATGACGACGTGCAAATTCACATCGCCGCTCCTCCCCGAAAGCCTCCAGAGACACGGAGGGAGGACAGAAAAAAGAGAAAAAGACGAGGAGGAAAGGATCAAAAAGTAAGTTAAATCAATATTTAGGCGATACGACATAAAAAAGGACTCGAGAGTGGAAATCTGACATGACACGCCAGAAAGATTCCTTTACACCGCCCGACTGTTCAAGTGCCACCAAGCATCTGTCATCGGATAGAAACTAGGGGGGAGGAGGCGAGAGTTGCCTACTGATCCAACGATTGGGTCAATTCATTTTTAATAGCTTCAGAAGAGCTTGGGAGCATTAATTATTGATCTAAATTGTTTGTTATAATTTCCATCGCTGAGGGGTTCAGTGGAAAGTAACTCGACGACCAGTGGGCAGGAGGACAGGAAGTGTCGATATGATCCAAAACTGACCACCGTGGCAGATATTTCATCCTGATATCAAACACTGTGAGCCATAAAAAAAGCGTGTAAAACCTACAACCTATGAATCTCTCATGGGTTACCTTTAGATCATTTCCAACATAGAGGAAGAATCCTAATTTAAACCAGTGTCGAGTTACGCACAATAAAACAGAACAGACGACAAGATTCAACAGATTCAGGTTTAAAAGCAATTCCAATCAAATTTAACAAGCTCTGAAAATGGGCATTTGAAACGGTTCAGTGATACCGGAGAGTTTTAATTTCAAGGCACTTTGTTTGTTTCATTTATGCAGTGCCTGAGAAACTAAAGCCCATTCTTCCAGCTTTGGTTCTAATTAGCGGAGTATGGTGCTTAAATCTATTTTGCGATTGCTTACCAGGACTGTTAGTATGTGTGTATGGGCACAAAGGAGTGAAATCACAGGTGGCAGCTTATTTAGTAAAGGTTTGTGAATAAATAAATACCAGTGATGTGCAGCTAAAGACAACCAGCCAGCTTTAGCATAAACACGTTCAGGTCATGGTCAGGCTAAGCTACAGGCCGATATTAGCCATGTAAACACATAAATCAATCTAGTTTATACAGCATTAAGGAACACTTTCTCACATACTAACAGTACATTTGGTGACAGTGGCTGGAACAATCACTAACTCTGCCTAACACTAACACTGTGTGATCAGTGTATGTAGCTAATGGTTTCAGCTAGCTAGTGAGGTAGCCAAAGCTATTGTAGCAGCTAAACTCAACAGACATGAGAACTCGGCTGCTGTGTTCATGTACGCGTCTCAATTAGAATCAACTCTAAAAACCCATTTGAAAATGCTGAACAAATCTGAAAGAATGAATTGAAGGAAGGAAAAATGGTTTCTGTACCTGAATCAATGAAGAAGTTAGAAGCAGTTTAAATGCCAGCTAAAGCCCAAATCCTTTAAAGCCAGCATTTGCTTATAAACAGGTTCTGGACATGTTAATGTTTGAATGGTGTCTGTAGATTTAAGTATGCAGGAGAAGTTAGCAGCCAAAAAAAACCTACGGAAGAAAACAAAATAACAATTATATCTAGATACTTGTTGAAGAAGGAACATGTTTTGTTTTCTTCTGTATTATGTCGTGTCTTTGTACAACGTCCATTGAGAAAAAGGGTCTGAGTGTGGCAGAGCTGTGGAGGGAAGGTTCTTGAACCGATCCCAGCATGAACCAAAACGCAGACGTCTGAGTGGCTTTCCCAACCACCAGCAGCAGTTGAGAGCTCGACTCCATCTGAGAAACAACACTGAAGTAGAGGCAGAGCAACTGCTGTGAAGACATTTTCACCCAAACTGCAGCCTGACAATTTGTTTGTATTGCTGTTCACTTTCTGTCAATGTTGCGCACAAGGCAAAGGTTTTAGACCACATGGTTGTTTTTGACAACGTGTACACACTGAGAAGAATGGGTTACAGTCAAGAAATGATTGAATATGAAGCAAACTCCATCTGCCTGATGTTGATCAATGCCGAAATGTATTTGTAAATGATTGCTATAACTTACGGCTGTCCCTCTATGAATAGATACTATTGTTATGACTTTGCTGTAATAGTGGACGGCTGTTGTAGTCTGAGCCGACCCATTGATTAGTTATAAAGGTGACTGGGTTACACTATTGATTGTAACGGGCAGGGCAGGTATGCCATTGCATAAAGTGGACGATGCTTACAGCCTGCAGAAAGAGAAGCACCAGAAGAGAGCGCAGACCAAAACGCTCTCTCTAGTTATTTGCAAAATCAAAGACACAGAAAAACGCCAGAAGCAAAACAGCTAATGAAGATCCAAAAAGTTGTATTCCTTCGTTTGCTGTGGGGCCGGAGCTTCACAGCGAGCAACGATCAATATTTGGCCATGGTAAGTGTTCACGGGCAGATTTGGGGCAAGAATGTTTCCATGCTATTACACAAAGATGGAAAATACAAGTCAGGTACTTGCGTTGATGATCAGCACGCTCTGAGTATTAAGTGACAAAACAGGACGACTTGCACAATTAGAGGTTAGAGACTCCAATATAGATTTATTCATCTGTTCTCTTTCCTCCCGTTTGACTCCCCACAACACAAAGCCATCCTATTAAAGCAAGTATTGAGCGGAGCAGACATGGTTTTAACAGAAATATTGACATCCGTGCTGCTGCTTTTTTTTCTGCTGAATCTTGGGGTTTTAAACAAAGTCGGTCTGCTTGCTCGGTCTCTGCACTGAGGATGGCGGCGGTCGTTCCTCATCACAGACGCATGTGATGAAGCTCTCACCAGATCCAATTGTGATTACTGTGATTATCTATCGAGAAGACCATTAGGCTTCACCTTCAGATATGACATTTGTCCACGCGCCTGCACTTACATAGCGAGCACGAGGCTCTGCAGGGCCGCATTTCCTCTTTCTCCCTCTTTGTTGTATTTCACAGACGCACACGAACACGGGGCCGGCAAAGATGTGGCACGCCTCGCCACGCTGTGCGGTGCCCCGTGGCATTGTGCTCCAATCGATGAGCCAGTGTGAAGTACAAATCAATGTGGATTAAAAACCCTGTAAGGAGCAATGCAGCGACCCCTACTTACTGCGCACACAGGAGGAGTGTACGCTATATGCTCACCTATGATTATGGATTGCGCATTTCTCCACTTTCTTTAAGTTATAGACCAACACAGGGAGGGGGGGAGACATATTAGCCCCAGGCTGAGGGGCTGTAATGACGCTGGAGAAAAATGCCTATGCAACACCCCAACCCGTGCCCCCCACTGGGCATCTCCATCATGCAGCGAAGATTGCTGCAAGATGTGGGGGCAAGCGGGAGCAGCAGGGTGGGGGCCTATCACCCTCCTTTCCACCTGCCACACACACACACTAACGGGCCTGGCAGTAGGCCTCCACTCCCCCTGGTGGGAGTGGGAGTCCCACAGTGCTCAGCGGGACACGAGAGATTATCCCGGCGCGTGCAGATAGTCACAGAATGTTAATCCTCAGCCATCTCTTCCACTGTGGTGTTAAACCAGGATCTTCGTCTCCCTCGCTCTCCATCATCTCCCCTCCCTTCCTTGCCTTAGTCCACCGTCTGCCATCCTTCCCTCCTCCGTATTTTTCCTCTCCTCCCCAAATCTCTATTTGATACCTTACCGCACCATAAGGCCTCAACTCCCTTCGACTCTCTCTCATCCTTTCTCTGGGCTCCCCGGCCCAGCCCTCGCTATTATCCCCGCATTGATCTTCTCATCCCCCATGAAAACCAAACACAAATCAGCCTGTCATAATCACTCTGCAGGAGGAGGAGGGGCCCAAGCGACAGCTGCTAGCAACCCGCCTTGTAAAAAAGTACAAAACAAACATTCAGTTTTTCACTTGTGATTGAAATCTGGCCTCCTACGGCTTCCTCCTCTATTCCCTCTGATATGTTCTCATAAAAACTGGCCTCCACTGCTCACCACAGCACTTATGCTTTTATTTTATTCTTTTAGTACTCGTCTCGGAGGATTTTTCTTCATGACTTAATGGCTCTTAAACTTCCAAACAATAAAAGCAGTTTGTGATCTGTCAGCGTTCTCCAGTCTGTTGACATATGGCCCCTGTCACATCACGCTTCCATACCGTGTGACGCACATCGCCTCTAGGTGGGCGTGTTGGACGAAGTCAAAGTTTGAGCGGTTCACACCTGTGACGGACAACCCGCAAATTCATCTCTTTCCCGAGAATAGTCTTAAAGTGCTACAAGAAAATGTTGTACAAACTAGAGGAGCACATATTACAGCATGATCTAATGATATTTTTCGGGATTTATCTCTGTAACTATTAAAGATAAATCATAATTGCCTGGATAATCTCAGATATACTATGAAGATTAGAGTCTGAGCTCAATTTAAATGCCAGACCAGGAGACAAGAGAGAGGCAGAAGTTTGGTCTAAGGATTTACTAAGCACATACAAGATACACGTGCAGGCTGGCTGACGGGCTGACGGGCTGGCTGGCTGCCTGGCCTGCTATGGGCTTCTGACCCTTATCAAGGCACAGACTGACAGAAAAGACAACAGAGAGAGAGGCTGGTAGCTACTAATAAACAGGCAAGAAGACAAGCTGGCTATAAAGGGATCTCTTGATGGCAGACTAGGAACAGGTAGGGATCAGCCAGGTGAACACTACCTGCAATAAGGGGGGAGAGAGAGCAACACACACAGACCACACACACACACACTGGAGACGATGTGTGTGTGTGTGGAGCTGTGACAGACTGCACTGTACATTAGTGGCTGCAGCTGTGGATGTTTCCGACCCTGTTTGCTCATATTTCAGCCCACCAGATTCAGACCTTGACTAAATTGCAATGACTGTGGGAAGATATGCCTGTAACTTATAATATAAAATAAAATATAAATCAAATAAAGTCCTGGATCTATACCATGTCCCCGCCTTCCACCATGATTTGTGAAAATTGGTTTATAACTTTTCCAGGAACTCGCAAACAAATAAGCAGACAGAGGTGGAAATTAAACAATCTCTATAATATCAAACTGACAGAAGATAAGGAGGGTATTGAAGCAGTAACCAGTGTGGAACAGTCATAACAGACAAGGAACGCAAGGAAGCAAAGAATAAGTTGAAGCTGAATAAAGTCACTGATTACATTGTTGTTGTTTTTTTACAGTATTTTAGTTATGCTTGAAAGTAAATAAAGTAAGATATTATTCTTAACTTTAATAAAATGATTGGTAGTGGCTGGTTGTACACACAGTATATGACCGTGTTCATAACATCAGAGCTTTTTGTAGCGTAGCAGCATGAGCAGCACGCTTCACACATCAGGCCTCACACTCCCTCTGCTCGTGTCAGCTATCGACAGGCGTGAGTTACTTTGTGCAAAATGGTGAAACAATTAATCCATCATGTAGTTGGATTTAAATTCACTATGACAGATGTTGCATACCAATTCTTAAAGTGACATTCAACACAGTCTGATCGATGTGTGTGCGCGCGTGTGTGCGTGTGTACTTTAATATATGGATTCCAGGTGTGTGAAGCATAATACAGCCAGTGAGAAAGACGCTAAACTCCCGCAGCGTGTTTGTCCCAGACACACACCTCACGGTTCACCTATGGCTCGTATACAAACAACCTACACAGCTCATTATATTTAATTAGCCCCACTTTCATACTCTGTTACTGTCTGTTGCTATAGCGATACCAGTGGTGATGCATGCTTGCTGCTAAAAGTGAGCTCTACCACCATGAACAGAGGTGCGTATAAACTAGTACCTTCGCCGGTGACAAAACGATACGTAAGCTGAGGGCATTTACACTTTACATTAACGACACTTACACTCTGTATCTGTGTGTCCCAGGACTTCATTAAGGCTCAATCGCACATACTTAAGTGAAATGTTTGACACCTTTGTGTTTCTTTTCATGGGTGCAGCACAACACCCAACTGGATGGAGGAGAGATGTGATCTTTATTTATATGTAGCACTTTCCTTAACAAGGTGACAGTGTCTTTTAGAGAATAAAAGAAAATACAGGGCAAGCGCTAAAAAGGAGAAAAAGATGGCAAATAGAAACAATAAGAGAATACAAAGGTTCCAGCGTTGAAAAGAGGGGACGATGAAAAGCTTTTCTCATAAACCCACAGAAACCCTGTGGCCCTAAGAAGCACTTTACACAAACCTATAATATCTAACTACATTATGGAAGAAGAAGGTATTTCTGTCATTATGATAAAGAATATGATGCAGAAAATAGTGAAAACCTGCAAAATGAACAAACTCAATGTATAGAGTCTCACTGATAAAGGCTACAATATTTGCTTGTGACAACTGAAGTACTAAGGTTTAAACCACTTGAAAGACAAACACATCCTGTTCTATAGTTTAACCTGAACAGATCCTATGTTTAAAACTGACCTATTGATCCACATTCATCGAGTCATGGTTGCAGTCGCATGTTGAAGAGGGTCAGAATTAGCCGTTGCCATTGACAGCAATCATGGAGCAATTAGGTAGTCAGAAATGTAATTGAGACTGGAGACAAGGACTCCAACAGATGCCTGGAGACCACCAGCAGGGCCCCCGTCCATCAATATCACAGGACGAGACACTCACTCTGAGATTCACACGTGGAGTTGAATATCATTCCGCGTTTTCACACTCGGGTTAGTATTCCAGCCTTTTCTCCCTTCCTTCTACCTGTCAGGCTCAGAATTTCAATCGCCTCCAATCGAGTTCAATCAATGCGTCCTTGGCACAAAAGAGGCCCGAGTGTCGAATCAAAAAGCACTCGAGCGGCACCGATGATGTGTTCCATTTCCAGAGCGCTGTGTTGTGTTTTAAAATAGTTCTGATGACCGGACCCATTTGCTGCTCGCAACATCTCCGCCTTTAGCTCACCGGGACCCTCCGCCTCGTCCCTCTGAGAGACAAATTTGTCTTTTTTTAACAATGAATCAACCGTGAGCCCATTAGAGAGGGGAAGGGTGATCCAGGATGAATCTAGAGGTCCACTGGCCTGAGATTATAGATAATTAAGGTGTTAAGATCATTTTTGAGGGTCCAGTGTTCCTATCAGTACTTCAGGAATGCGTGTGAAGGAAAAATACCAAAGATTGAAGTGGCTTCCAGTTAACACATTCAAGAATCAAGGTGTAAGGTCGACGTTTGTGTCATTATGCGATACAGGAATGCAGAATTAAATGCAGTTAGTGGCGATTACACCCTACCAGCTTATAAATGGTTCGCTTCTGTTCTAGTCGTGGGTTTTGATTGGATTTTTTGCCTATCTGACAGCTGGTAAGATTTATGAGTGTGTGGCCTGCAGTCCTCCACACACACACACCAGCAGGGTTGTATATCATCGTTTGCGCGTCTGACTCGGACTTGCATATGGATGCAAGAGTTACGGCACAGGGGCGGGAACGTTGCATCTTGACAAACCTTTGCAACTTAGGTCTCCAGATCTCCGAATAAGAGACGCCTTGTTTCAATATTAGCCAAAATACAAAGAAGATATGCAATTTACAATGCCTGCGCTGTCGGCCAAGGAAGAGCTCTCGCTGGAAATGGAACGCAGTGGAATGGCTCAGAAGCGGAATGTACCAAAGTGAAATATGGCTTTAATAATTATGGAAGTGGCGGTAGGAGGATGAGGGGTTTGATTTGCACACTTGTCAGACGGCGTATTAACACGCTGTCTAATCTTCTATGCTGTGCGGCTCTATGTCAGTGTTGCGCCATCATTCCCTTGAAGCAGGATTTTCCTGATAATTCTGCTTCATCTCTCGCAAACATTTCCCTCTGATCCATTTTACAGACTCTATCGCAGATTGACATTGATCTAAATTAATATTAATACATGGATTGACATTGATTAGTATCAATCCTGGCGCTGGTTTCTTTATTAGAAGAGGAAAAGCACAGAACAGCACTCTTGCACAATTGGGTTACACAGTACTTCTCTATTATTGCGCGTGTGTGCGTGTGTGTGGAGTCGGCGCTCATTTTCGCTCACTTTCCGGGGGAAATTATTCCGTCTCGTTTTCCACCTAAGAAGCTTCGCTGTGAAATATCACAACACGCGTTGGCTTGTGAAAATCTCGTCTCGCGTCTGCCAAGACTGTAAACAACGAGAGAATAAACTTGACAGCAGGTGCGAATGTGAAGGACTCAATCAGAGACGCATCACGTGACGCTGCAGCGTGGAGGCGTTCTGTCAAATCAAGGTCCTCTGCTTTGTTCTGTCAGTGTCGAGGTATTGACTCAAATTCCTGAAACAACTTGAATTACTCCCAAAGTTAAAGGAGAATACTTTGGTTTGATAAACAAATGAAGGATTAAATGAGGGGGAGAAACAACCTGGAAAGATTGTGATTCTTTACACGGAGATCTTTACTCACGTAGCAGAATTTTTCTTATCCGGTTGAACTTTGTCTGTTTTGGTTCTTTCTGCTCGGTGTGTAGGCGAGATCAAAGGTCAGGATCTTTTTATTTTACATCCGTTTGTTTATGAGGAAGGGAAACCTCATGTTCAGATGGAGAAAGTTTCCGATTTGTTTTCTCCAAGACTCTGAAATCTTAACGGAAAATGACACCGAACAAAAACAAGTGCCTATAAATATCTTCTGACATTAGGGGGTTAAATAAAAAGCTACCTCTCTTCTTTAATTTCCTTACAGTCCTGATTATTACTCGCCGCACTCAGAGGAGGAACCAACGCGCCAAAGTTGTGTGTTTTCCACGTTTTTCCACATATAGAATGTAATAAAATAAGGCGTGTAGGGAAACTATCATCAGCAAATATCATCTGTAATAACTTGGCCTCGTATAGGATGTTCATTTAACCGGCGCGGTCGAGTGTGCTGCAATTCCAAAGGCGTCATTACTCTCCATCGTCACATCGCCGCCGTGCCCAAGTCTGGATTTATGTTCGCATTTGCATGGATAAAGCGGCGGATTTTATCTGATGACATATTTTTTTCTCCCCATGTTACTGTGTCCCTTGTGTGTGTGTGTGCGTGTGTGTGAGTCTCCGCCCCCTTTCCCATCAATCCAGCAGCGCTTCAAGAAGATTAACCTTTACACAATCCCCAGCAGGCGACCATTATCTCCTCAGCTCTTTCTTAGAAACAGAAGAAGAAGAAGAAGAAGAAGTAGAAGAAGAAGCAGAAGAAGAAGAAGAAGAAGCAGCAACAGCTCAGGCACAAGAATAACGTTTTTGAGCTTGACTCTCTCGCTGTTTCCTTCTTTTCTCTGCGAGGTTACGACACCAAATGTGAGGTCTTGCGATACAGTCGCACACACACACACAGAAATTCAATTTTGCCGATCACAAACAGGTGCCGTACTTAGCGCCCTTCCTTTACTCTCCCGTTCGCTCTCTAACTAAGTATCATGACTACTGGATCTCCAAAGCATGAAGAAGAAGAAGATGGAGAAGGAGAGCCCACTGGGAAATGTTCTGTGATAAACAGCAGAGAGATTAAGCAGATGGACGTGTGCTAATGAGCAGGAGATCAGAATGAAAGAGGCTCATACGTGTAGTTGAGACATGAGGGAGGAACAATGAGCCTCGTATCAGATTGATACACATCACGCCAAATACAGTAATGTACAGGAAGTAATTATTTTACCAAACGCCCCGCGATAACGCTCAACAATGGGCAACGGCGAGGAAATGTACCGGCGAGATTAACAACAATTACTCGCATTCCCACAGTCAGACAGGAGAGAAAGTGTTTGGAATGTATCGCTGATCAACGTGGGGAAGCGGTGATATTACGTAATTACAGAACCACACAAACACACACACACACACAGTACACACACAAAGCACACACGCCTTGTCATCGTACAGCCACACGTGACTTACTGAGCAAGCGGTCTCCGAAAGGATCGTCGTCTTCCTCGCCTTCAAGGTAAGCTGAGGAGGAGGAGGGAGAGAGGGAAGGAGGGAGGGAGAAGGAGGAAGAGGGAGGGAGTCAACACAACAAAAGGAAGAAAGAAAGAAACGTATGAGTTGCAAAATTAAAACAAAGCAAAGGAAACGGTGGCAGAGGACGAAGGACAAAAAATTGTGGCCTTCATCATCATCATCCCAAGGCCTCCTCCTCCTCCTCTTCCTCGCTCTTACCCTCTGCTCTTCATCAAGGAGCAAAGCACCGGCCATTAAACGACAAATATGGTTTGGGCACCGCGCAGAGGAAAATACGATCGCTCATAATTGGCCGGAGAATTCTCATTTGCTCTTTCTCCTCTCTCTCTCTCTCTTTCTCCCTCTCTCTCTCCATTACGACTCACTAAATTCCCTATTACTGCCGTATCCTAATCAGCAAAGTTACAGAGTCTGCCTCACCGTGTCTCCGTTACGCAATCGTTAAACCGTAAACTTCGGGTTCAGGCCCATACGGAAGAACTCACTGACATCTCTCCTCACCCATCTACTCCTCCTCATCATCATCTCCATCTTCTTCTATCAGGCCAGACTCCCACCACCCTTTAATGGGAGTTAGAACCCATCCACTGTGATCAATATCCCAGGGGCTTTTATTAAACACTGCCTCTTATGCATCTCCCAGCCCGTGTCCGGCCTGCGAGCGCGCATGTGTGTGTATCCGTGTGTGCGTTATCCGCCGTCGTTTCAATACCAACCCTGATCCAACGACGTCTTTATTGAGTCAGAGAAACACAACAAGGGCGGTGAATGTGTATTTCCTTCTTTTTTCATTGTGTTTGTGTGATATATGCATGTATGAGCGCGTGAGCCTCGTGTTGGCTATGCTGAATAGACAGATCTTTATTGATCGTGACTGCAGGGCCTTTTTCAAAGCCCATTTCAGGCCGAGAGATACCTGGCGTGTGAGTGTGTGTGTGTGGGCGTGCGTGTGTGTGTATGTGCGCATCCATCACTACTTTCCGGCATACGTAGCTTTCACTGCATAGCGGGAAAAAAAAGTCCTTGAACCAGTGGGTGAAGTGTAGAGTAAAGTGTGTGTGCACGCACTCACACACACACAAGCGGCTGAGTGCTGTCAGTGCTGCTCTCACACACCATTCATCACAAGCTACTAATTCTGTTAGACCATTGTCAAGCCTTTTCGCACCCTACGTTGCTCTCTGAAAACTCAATCAGAGGCTAATGCCCCCAACCTTCTCAACACGCACGGACACACACGCCCCCTCTCTCTCTCTCTCTCTCACACACACACACACACACACACACACTCACACACAGACCCTGAGGGGACAGCAGTGGTCTTGCGGGACCCCAGCGCTCTAACTCTATAAGTGTTGGGTGAATTTGATGGACAGGAGCTGCCCGGTCCAGGTTACAGTGGAAATCAAGCTGAGGTTGCAGGAGGAATCCATGGAAACAAAGCTGCTTACAAACAAATCATATTCTAATCTGCACAGAGACATTTTACTCTCAATTAAAAATCACGCTAATCAAACATTATCCTGATCTGCCTTGATTACCAGACGAACCTTCAGGAGGGTAAATATCCTCCAAGACAACAAACGATCTGCTGATGTGGAGCGGCTGGAGTTTGGTGTTGATGTGGAGATTGAAGGAGATGAAGGAAGTGCAGGCACTCTGGCACCTGTGCCGGCCCATCTGATGAGATCATCAGGATTCACTTTGTGAACCTCGGGGAGGTTTTAAACAAACGTAATCGCAGCTGAACTTGACGGAAAACAAAAAAAGAAACCTTGAATACAGATGTTTAGGAGGCAGATAGAGAAAACACAGATGCCTCGTAAACAAAAACTAGCAGGGCCGCAACAGGGCGTAAGATAGAGGGACAGGAGAAGGGGAACCAGGCGGGATGGGGGGGGGTTGCGGCACAAAAGGCCAGACTAAATTTAGCGCTACCTTTTTCCTTCTCTAATTACCAGATTAATACATCCTGTCACATACGTCACAATAGCGCCGTATGATTTATTAGGCAGTAAGAGATGGAGAGATTGAGCCAAGAGAGAGAGAGGGAGAGAGAGAGAGAAGGAGGGGCGTAAGAAAGAGAAAGAGAGAGAGGGGCAGCACGCTGTCGGCTATGAAGTCAGAACAGAATGTGTATAAGAAGAAACAGAAGACACCCACAGATGTATTAGATAGAGATCAACGGGCGGTGGAGTTTGATCTCTGATTGTGTCCCGTTTCCTGTTAAGCAAGCGCGGCAGAAGAAGGAGCAGAAACCAGCGACGCAGGCGTGGAGCTGCAGACGCAACCAGCAGCGGCCGTAAAATCCGCCCAGGGCTCCGGCTTTAAATCAATGTCAGACCTGATCTTATTTCATCTAATGCATGTTTTAATCATTCTTCCCCCCACCCTATCCCCCCTCCCCCGTCCCCCTCATTCCTGATCAATGCGGTTTGGATGCAGGCATCAGGCACTGCTGTGGGAATTTACAAGCGCTCCTATTCTCCCTGCTTGTGTTTCCAGACGGGCGTTTTATGAGGCGGTGCACAGTGCGACAGTAAATCTCTTCCCTCCCCGTCGCTGCTCTCTGCGCCCATATTTGTTTGTCTCATTGTGTTGCTTGTGCAAGCTAAACTCGCGCGCCGGTCTTTGCCAAGTCAACGTTCTACTCTCTTTATTTTAATAGTGTCTGGAAGGAGCAATAAAAGCAAAGTGTCTTTATTCAATACTCCACAATAAAGGGGGGATGTGTGGAGAAACTTTGAAATCCCTGAGTTGCACTTAGGAAACTCATTTAACAGTTTTTTAAATACTCGCTGGTAATTGGTATTTAGGAGCAAAGCGCAAGTGAGAATGAATCATTTCATTTTCTGTCTAAGAGGAGAAATTTGTTGGCAAGATGAAGCGAAGACGAGAGTGTGTGTGAATCCAGAATGAGGAACGAACACGCATTAGTGACTAGTTAACGATGTAAAGAAATATCAGCCGCGTTTGTATTTATCTCAGTTACAAAGTGGCATTATGAGCTAAACACTATATATGTGTGCGTGTGTGTGTGTGTGTGTGTATGTCACAACAGTAATAAAGTGCAATAATTCATATGTCTCACATTGAAGCAAAACAACAAACGTTTTGCCTCTACTTACACAACTACAGATCTGTGTCTCTCACTTCCCCCCACCTAATAATCTCTCTGAAACACAAACACACACACACGACCACACACTGGTTTCGCGCTTGATTACTTACAAAACCATATAGCTCCATTCAGCTTCCCCTCTACCTGTTATCAGCCCTTTTGAAGGCTTATGCATATACGTGGTGCTAATTGTGTTGAGACCGAGCGGAGGCACCGCGGCGCCTTTGACTGACGAATGCTATCTATTCAAAGGATCACACTCTTTAATTTGTTATCGACTCGGGTTTTGTTTTGTTTACTTTCTGGACTTCCTGAGTTCTCCCGGCGGTTAAAAATAGCGAGTGAGGCTTGCGGGGGCGGGAGCGGGCGAAACATCTAATTCGTGCTTTCTTTTGGAGTTAATTTGACATTTGTGAAGGATTAAGAGTTCTGCTTTTGATGCCTGTGTGATGTGACGATACCAACGCTTACAGTGACGCAGATGGAAGATGGAAACAATATGTTGTAAAATATATCCAGCAATTACCCTGCAAACACACACACAGACAACATTTTCCATCTCTGTTTGTCATTTCTGTCTCGACTTCTTCTATTTTAGTGGTGAAATTGAGGACGAGCACACCTCACCTCCACGCCTGCCCTGCCCTGCCCTCCAGAGGAGCCCTGGACCCCTCAAGGCGACACCTGTCAGTCACACAGGAGCATAATGAGGGCGTGAGGGAGCGCGGGGGCGGGGCGGGAGGCACGGCGGCAGCGGCGGGCGAGGGATCGAGACGAGAGAACAACCTTAAAAGACGGGGAAGAAAGGCGGGTGATGAAGAGGAGCAGCGGGCGGAGGTGAGACATCTGAAGCTTGTTAGAGACGCGGCGAGATGAAGCGGCGCATTGTGCCGTTTGGTGTTTTAGCACGTCACAGCCTTTTTGATTTGCTAGCATGTGTTTATGGTGTTGTTTCTCTGTCTGCCTCCGTCAATCTCTATTATTAGAACCTCAGATCCTCCTCCTGCTGTTTTGACACTCGTGCTGCTCCTGTTTTGCATGTTTACACACACACACACACGTGCAGGCACCTCCAGCGCACACTTACACGCGTACATAGACACAATCACGCGTGTAAAAGAGACAATAGAGACACACGCCGATACATTCCGCTCAGGTTTGGGTGCATTGAAGTCTCTCCTCCTGGCCACTCAGATGTTCCGTTTGGAGAAGATTCAGCCGAGTGACTCATAAACTGGCTCCGTCAGACACACACACACACACACTTGTTGTGATATCAGTTTGCCTCCATCTGATGCAAACATCTGACGATCTGTGAAACCATCAGACAAGCCCGCGGTACAAAGTCGGCGAACCCCTTGAACCCCCGAACTCCAGAAAGACTTTGATTTGATGCACGCGTGAAGTCATCATCAACACTCAGCCTGGAAAAACACATTTTTGATAAAGTTTTCATAGATTTTTACTGAACAATCTGCACGGCGGCGACGCCACTCTGCAGGTAAATTACAATTTCAGCCCAGCTCTGGATTAAGAAGCTTATTTTTTGCAGAGTCCTGGAAACGGCAGGCGAGCAGAGAGCTGGATGTCGTCCTCCTGGCCCAGAGACAGAGAGAGCAAACTGTGTCTGATATCTGCGGCGGCGAGATTAGCTCGGTAATTAACCACAAAGCAATTATCAAGTGGCGGGAGTGAGCGGCGCGTCTCGGGGAAGGTGTCTCTCCACGTGTTTAATAGGTGTGGACGAGTTTGAGCGGTCAACTGAAGTTTCTCTGATTCAGAAAGGCTCCAACCGCCCGGATGGATGAAGGATCCAGAGCTGGAGTGAGAATTCAATTAATTAGACTGTTGCTTTTCCTTCCATCCACTTTTCATTAACCTCAATCGACACCTCGGCAAAGCCTCACACACACACACGCGAGAGAGAGAGCAACCTTCACAACTGCATCTGGGGTGAAGGAATGAGGAAATGAGGAAGTTTGCAATAAACAAAGTTGCCAGAAAAAAGAAGGAAGGAAGGATGGAAGGAAGGAAGGAAGGATGGAAGGAGGGAAGATTCTCCCCGGAGCTCTGGTGTCGCTCTCACATTCACAGGGAAAAAAAAGAGAGAAAAAGCTGTGAGAAGCTTTGTGTTCTCACTCACTTCATCTGGATCATAAAAAAGACGCTGCGACTCTTCATTCCTTCAAAATCACCCAAAGATTTTTTTTTTTTGAAGACTGACAGGCCGGCGTCGAGATCTCAGCGGATAAGTGGAATAAAGAGGGGTAGAGTTAGAAGGCTTTGGCTAAGTGTTATTGATGAAAATAAGGATGGCTCTCTTGGGGGGGGTTGGGTGGTGGTGATGGTGGGGGGGGGGCGGGGGGTTCCAACAACTGTTCTCCAGATCAGAAACAGACTGGATCAATAAGTCCAACTCGCTCACATTTCTTATAATAGCTGCCTGTTTGAATTATGGCCTAAAGATTTTAACAATATCGACAAACCTGTGCATGATATACATTCTCTCACTTCACCGCTGCAACAAAGACGATCAGAGTGACACATCCCGTCCAGAAACACTCTCTCGCTCTCTCGCTCTCTCTCTCTCACAAACGGGTGGACATTCAATAAGACACCACTTCCCCCGAGTCTTTTCCCTGACGTTCCTACCTGACTCGTCGTCAGATTTGTTGTCGTTGTCCGAGTCGGTGAGCGTGAGCGCCGAGTTCTCGCGGCTGGACACTCCGGAGCTGCGGCGGGACTTGACCCCGCCGCCTCGACCGCCCCACAGCTGGATGGCTCGCTCGGGAGACAGAGGCCCCTCGGGGTCCGAGTCGGCGTCGGATCCGGCGCTCAGGGAGTAGCCCCTCTGCAGGAGGCCCAGGTCGGGACAGTAGGGGACGGCGGGCGGGTGGGGAGGCGGAGTGGACTCGCACACTCCCAGCTCGGCCAGGGTGAAGTTCCCCCCTGTGAGGGAGGAGAAAAGGGGTGACATGGAGTGGAGGCAGAGCGGGGCTGCGTCAGGTCGAGGTCCAAATATCCCATGGGCAAGTTGAGACACACACACACCAATCACACACACACACATACACACTGAGCAAACAAACAAACCACTATCACACATCAAGAGGCTCACTAATTATGAAACTACGGGGGTGGAGGCTGGAAATGCGGCTTTGTTGTGACAGGAAGGGGGAGGAGAAGATGACACAGCACGAATCGGGCACAAACTACAAAGTTGCTGCTGAAAAGGACGGCGTGAACCGGCCTGCGGGCCCCCGCTAAGGTCGGCGCCGCGGGCCAGACTGCCTTCTTTCCTGCAACGTTGGCATTCGGGAGATGTTGATGCGAGATCAAAGGGAGGTTCACTTAAGGCCTCGGCGACTGTTAGCGGAGTCGCTTTGATGCCTCCTGGATGTGACCGCAGTCCTACCCGCTGCCGGGCACCGCCGCACGCGCGTCGAACGACCCGCAGCCTATTGCGGCATCAGGCCCCCTCCGTGTCTAACACCCAGACGAGACAAACGGACTTGTCACATCCAAAATAAATATATAAAATTATCCAAATTAAAGCACATCAAAGGAGATCAATAAACACTGCTGCAGCCCAATTAAATCCAAGCTGAGGAAAAAGCAATTAAGGAAAAAGGCATGCTCAACCAATTTATTCTCTATACTAATTAAAAGAGTATTGTGGATGCAATCGCTCACCATCAGCTGTTGGGGTAAAGGGATCGGGGGAAAAACAGTTGTGATTCACTCCATTAGCAGTTTGTGGGTGATGGGAGGGGCGGAGGGGTCGGGGGAGGAAGAGGAGAGCAAGGAGAGCGAGGAGAGCGAGGAGAAGTTGGCGTTACAGTGGCATACGAATCAATGCAGTGGGGATCACACAGCTGTGCGACTGGGTTAACTGTGACTCATCAGGCGTACGGACGCAATCAGAGAAGAAGGAATTAAACAGATGAAAATCGTCTGCTGGATCTTAGCAGCTCCTCTTCACAGCCTCCCAGTAACTCCAGGGTAGTGCTGAAAGTAATGAGTCGTCGGGTGGAGCGGTGTGTGTGTGTGTGTGTGTGTGCCTAGGGTGAAGGCCTTAAGAAGACACTTCACTGAGGAGCATTGAAGGCTTTGATAGTTGGACTTCTTCCTTTCTTTAATACACACTGGGACAATCTGCAGGTACTTTACAGGTATTGGATCTTACTAGAGTCTTCACACCCGAGATGAAGTATCAGAGGAAAACGGGAATGATACTCTGGGAACGCCTGAGAGGAAAGCGAATCAAATCGCACTGAATTTACATCATCTCGTCCCGTAATTGTACCACAAACACACGTTCTAGTCTAAACACACAGACGTGTTTCTAAGCGAGTGTGTACCGTCTGCGTGCTCGGGTATCAACACATCACCGTTCTATACAATTAACATCACATAACCAGTGATTACACAAGCGGAATCCAATCACTCCTTATCACCGTCGCCTCATATTGTGGCAAATCTTACATGTAGCTGCTAGAAGAAAGATGGATCGCTGCCAAGGCCGCAAGACGACGTGGAAATCTATCTCAGTTATCCCACAAATAGAAAACCAATCGCATGTTGGTTATGCGGTATTATGACAGATGCGAGGGCAAATGTGCCGCTGCATTTTAATCATATCAATCCCGTCCTTTTTCCGTACTTCGCTTCCTGCCGTTGCCGCCGCCGCCGTTGTCGCCGTGTTGGCGTTGTGAGATTTGTGCAACCTCGCCAGCTGCCGACGGGGCCTCGCACATCTGCGTCTGCGTGGTGCGTTGTGTGTGTTTCGCGTGTGTGCTTCATTTTCTCACAGTGTTCTGTCTGTTCGTCACGTACAAACCGAACCGATGTGTGTGTGTGTGTGTGTGTGTGTGTGTGTTTGTGCATCGATGTGGGATGCGAGTGTGTCAACAAGTAAATTGGACTGTACTTGAAAGCAGCACAGCCTGGAACACTTCAGCGAATGCTCCTCACTAACAGAGGAGAAAGAGAGGGAAAGGGTGCAAGAAACCAGTGTGTGTGCGTGTGTGTGTGTGTGCGTGTCCTTAAAAGGTTGAAATGTTCCACAACTACACACTTACTTGTTTCTTTGTTCAGTGTGGACTTAACTACATACCTGAGGAATGAGGTAACAAGTATAGTTCACAGACAATGAGGGTTTCCCCAAACACACCTGCTATTTTTGTTCACACAGCACCACTATGTATGTGTGTGTGTGTGTGTGTGTGTGGCTGGGTGAAGTGGAATATAAATGCAGGGGGTTTTAGTGATCCATCATTCCATCCAGTCACACTACTTGCGTCAAACTCTCTTACCAGCTGTGCCACAGTGGCACATGATGGGGATGAGTAACCACATGGAGAGCAGGGTGCAGATGGCTTCCTCTCCAAGCAGCCACAGAATCTGGCTTTCTGGGAGCTTCATTCAACTTAAAAATGAAGTTGTTTATACATTTGTGACAGAGACGCGGTGATGTCATGTTTCCCTGTGCACCACGAGCCACACATCAGCCAAATATGAGCGAAAGCCAAAACAAGAGAAACTTGCTGCATAATTTAACTCGGCATTACTTTACTTTATTAAGATGTAATTATTAATGCTGCAGTTGTTGTTTTATAGTGTATTTAACAATTTAGATCACTGCATCTGTTAACAATTTCCCATAAGAATCCAGTTTACACGACTGCCCAGAGACTCCAGCTGTACACAAAAGTTTTATTTTGCGGTTTTGCTGCATGTGATTGAATAACTTTAACCATAACTGATGATCCTGCACGGTGGCGCTTTACAAACAAGAGGCTCACAAATCATACACACGCACTAAAGGAGCATCTGAGTAAGAATCCGCCATTTATATTTATCTCATTACAGTCGGTTTAACTGATGCGCTCACCATAATCACATTAAAATTGGATTTTTAATGTTGAACTAAATGTGTGTTCTGGTTGTAGGTTTTTGTATCTATTTTTCTTTAAGTGCTACACAGTCAAGTCTTGCCGTTGTGTGTGAAATCAGCTGAGTGAAGGGAGAGGAGAGGTGACGTGCTGCGCTAATAGAAATAAGGAGATAAAGCTTATTAAAGCCTGGGAAGGAGATAAACATGGCCGCCAGGATCTCAAGATGTTATCCTATCATACGAGGAGGACCAGATCTTCAATAATGGACACTGATTAAGATGATTGGATGTATTTCTAAACTAGGAATGACAGGAAAGGCATCATGAAGTCGTTAACATGGAGGCACGGTGAGATTATTGGCTCCTGAAGCAGCACCTGCACCGTTATTGATCAACACGCCCATTGTTTGTATTGATACATGATGGAGTGGGAACATCAAAGGCAAAGTTTACAAACACCATCGGCTCAACAGAACATCATGGCCCAGGTGCGCTGTGGAGATCAGAGCAGGTCAGGAGATCAAACGGCACCACCACACACACACACACACACACACACACACACACAGATAAAGAGTCTAATTCAAAGTTAAGACAGAAACTTCTGCAACAACTGAAACAGACTTAAGTATAAACTTCAATGTGTTGGCTCGGACCAATCAGCACCTTCGTGCCATAAGTTCCGCCCAGCGTGTCCCAGTTGCCGCCCCGGAGTACGAAAATTACTTCCTTTCCTTTGCTGCGAAAAAGGCGTTCAGGACGCCGTCGGTGCTGTGCGAGGAGGCAATATGATGGTTAGAGGTGCCGATCATTAAAAAATCATTTGTGCTTGTTAGCGTTTTGACAAGCAAAGTACAGGCAGCAGGATTCTGCATTATGCTGTTTGACTTTCATCCATCCCGTTTCCTTACAGGATGTAAAGAAGGCAGAACCTGTGGGCTTCAATGCCTGCAATTATGTTTCTTTCTCCAGAGCCCATGGTTTACTGTGCAGCCCACCCTCCGACATGCCATTTTCAGCTTTGACGAAAGTGCCAGCCCAGTGCAAGTTCTGATTTGCCCTGAAGTGCCGAACCAGTCAACTGATTTGCTCCTGGGTGGAGGAAACATTAAAATCAGGAAGCAAATGTAACTGTGCACGGTAGGTTTCCCTACAATCCCCTGAAAATGCCGAAATTACTGTTAATAACAGTGAAAGCCTGATTTTCTTTGTCACAGCGAGGAAAATGCTGGAATTTGTGGCTATTAGAACCAAAAAAATGTTGCATTTCTTAATATTTTCCATTTTCATTTGCACCAATTCAAAATGTATTTGTACTGCACTTTAGGCATGTCTGAATAAAACAAAGTTCTTTTTTCTGTGAATTATGAAGCAATAAAATATACATGTATATTTCTACCTGATAATAAGCACAGAGTGAACAGCAACAAGAGGGAGAATCAGACTGGAAAGTGCAGAAAGTGGAGGAAATGACAGCGTGAAGACAATATGAAGGTGAAGACAGAAGGTCCGCCCGGGTCCACACCACTCTCCTGTCTCTGGTGGGTTAGGAACCCGTCTGTTTGAGTCAAATCCCAGCAGAAGTCGCTGTGCTATGTGTTTTATAATCTGTCAACACATCCGCGCTTCATTAGAAAATACAGCAGAAGAAGAAGTCACAAAAACAAAACAACAAAGTCACAATGTCACCATATGGAGTGCTCTGAAATATATCTTGTGATTATAACCTGGGTTTGTAACCTTCTCCCATCCTTTTTAGACATTTTTAAGATATATTTTTGTGTTTTAATACATCTACAACATCCCCATGAAGTAGAAATGTAGCGAGATGCTGTCTAATCTAATTGTGTGTCATGTTAGGTTATGGATGTAAACATAACAGTGAAAACTATGTAAACATATGCAAACGACATCTGTAGATTGTTTAGCTGCAGGCTGAGCTGGAGCAAGAAAGGAACAAGTCATGAATTTTCATACAGGGAAGATGTGATCATTAAATTAAAGATAAAGAAAGACACGATCAAATATTTACCTTGCATGTGTGTCTAGTTTGTCTCTGTGCTGAAAGAGGTTAAAGGTCGCTGCTGTCTGTCCAATGATGCGAGGTCTTTGTGGGATTAGAGCTGCAGCCAAGTCAAGTCAAGCCAAGCCAATCTTATTTGTATAGCCCAATATCAGATACGATGTCTCAAAGGGCTTTACAGACGCCACAACATCAGGAAGATTCTCCACATGTGATCGTGACTCAGTCTTGGTGACTTTTGTTGCTGTTGTTTACTTCACAGAAGCATTTTCCTGGTGTTGTTGTTGTTCTTTGTCTGAGCACCAGTGTGTAGTCAATCTGTAATACCTTCTTTGGAGTATTACAGGGCTTTAGTGTATTAGACGCGAGTGTTTCTGTTCAGCTAAATATCTTATCTTCCTCCTGATCGTCAGATAATATTCCTCATCCCTCAAAAAGGAGATTATTTTCTGACTCTCGCCGGGATTAAAAACAAAATGACTTGTAGCGAGATGAGATCATCCAGATTGCAAGAAAATGTCAAACCGACATCTGGAAATGTATTTTTTGCACCAACAACTGTTTGCACGTGTGCCATTATCTGCAACAATGACTATGTTATCTTACATGGCACAGCGGCAAGAACGTTAAAGAATAAACTGCATCTGTCCATTACAAACTGTTACAAGTTGTTTTAAATCAACTTTGTTCATCGAAACATTCGCACCAATCAATTTGTTATTTTTTCCCTCAACGTGTTGATTGCACACAATTTACTTCTACACATTTAGATGTAGCTGTTTAGCTGCTTTAAATATAAATGTGCCGGTTCAGATTTAAATCTTTAAAATTTTTAAAAACATTTATTTACACAAAATGTCTTGTCTTCTTCTTTGTAGATTGACAAATATTGTGTGAAAACAAATCTATCTCTAAATTTAAGGAAATGCTACATGCGCTGACTCTCTGTACTCCTGTCTGCTATTATGTATATGTACAGTATGTATATACACAGTATGTATATCCATATATCCATTTCCTTCTGTCAGAGCTGCTGGCTGTCCACACTGATGGGCCTGCAGAGGGTGAGATGTGTTCCAGCCTTAGCTTCCCTATGGATGGATCATCATGTCGTGACAGGTTTCCTGCACACTGGCACTTAACCTGATAGGCTTGGTGTTGATTATCAAATATCCATTTAACACAAAACACACACACACACGCACACAAACACAAACACACGAGAACAACCCACAGCATTTGGCGTGTGATTAACACCACCATTATCGACCTAACAGATAAGCCCAAATATGAGTGTTATGGTCAAACACTTCCCACACCTCCCAGATGACATCCGCTTATTTGATCCCGCCCGCACCACAGGGGCCCCTCGCACCTCCTAATGAGGACCAAAATAGGTGTGACAAATGTCATCCATCGCTTAGTTAGCATCTACTGCAGCCCAGAGGACGGCGGCCCGGTTAGGACAGGACAGGACAGGACACGACACGGCACACTCTGAAGGAGGCCGTGTCGCAAGGCGCAGCACTAAGCGCTCAAACGGCTCTCACCCATTAATTACGCACGGCAAGCGATCAGCTACACGCCTCAGAACGGCTTCTAAGGCTGCCGTATAATTTACATTCAGTGAGAAATCAATACTAAAGTTAAAGGCAAGGCTGCTAGAATTGAATGTAACATTTATTGTACACGCCACACTTAGAGGGGATTTTGCCACATTTGTAGCATCTCGGCAGGAAACTCAAAGATCCCCAGCGCGACAGGGGAAGAGATCTGTCAATCTATGAGTGCAGAATGATCAGAGTGATCACTGTGTCGAGATCAAACAGAATGTAACATACAGCGCAGCTATGAATAGGCTGCCGTCTCTATTCTGCTGCATTCTGTCAGATAGGGCTGCAACATATAGCAAAATATATAGAATATATACATATAGAAATATCGAGATTTTACGGTTTGTTCTACGTTATCGCACACATCATCGTCACGTGACCGCTTTGATGACAGTTCAAAATGCATATAATGAATAATATCTTAATATGCATGGATTTAGTAACATTTTATGTCACATTATTTAATGAATTCATTTAGCTGCTTTTCACAATAATGGCACAATTCCAGTTGGATTAATTGTGCAGCTCCATTCTGAGGAGTGCTGATGTGACAGTGTGAGCATGTCCAGCAGCTGTAAGTGCACATACAGCTGACCTAAATACCACTTTGCAGGATTTAGAATATTCACTGGTGTGTCGGAATGAATATTTGATTATTTGCTCTGGAAAACTGAAACTATAAAACATTAATCTTTGCAAACTTTAGGCCTGGTAAAGTCGCAGCACGACTGGCCTGCAGACAGTGAACGCCCCGTCTGTGCGCTCTCTATCAAACGCACCATTAGGCGTAGAGCTTGAGTAATGCACAGGCCTGGATTCAGCCGCTGTGACCTGGACTCCAATTTGCTCCATTTTTCCCCTCACTCACTGTCCTGTCATCACACTGTCGGTCGCATCCCACTCAGAAACCGGATGAGAAAACAACAACTAGTAAACTTAGACATTTTTTCTGTTTGTATGTATAGAAGGAGATGCAGCTACAGCCAGCAGGCCTCAGATATTCGTTACCTCATTTGATTGAGGTTAAATAAACGTCCAGTCTCGGTACCAGCGTCCCAGATTGTTGTAGTATTCCTTTAAGATTTAGTTTGATTACTTCACAACTTTAATTCATAACTGTAATAAACACTATGCTAGTCCAATTCTTCGTATCCGTGCTTCCTCTCTCTCTTGTCCGTACTACGCCTCTGTTCCTGAAATGGTGCTGCTGCTTCGTTCTGTACGTCTGTCTTTGTTTCTATTTAAACCTGACAGTGACTGAAGTTAATTCACACATGCACACACACACACACACATAATCATTTGCACGTGTATAATTTTTATGACAAAAACAAAAAAAGAAGAAAGAAACCAAGATCAAAATTGACAGACGAACAAGTAATGGGGTAAACATGACACAAACGCACACGCTCACATGTACATGCACACACACACACACTCACACACACACACTGGCAGGGGAACATGTTTAATTACAGCCTAGGAAGCAAGTGACTCGGCGGGGGAAGAAGAAAAAAAACTTGATAACAGTGACATTTACAATCTGCCTCATTTATCAAAAGCTGCCAAAGCAGAGTCAAAGAGGGTCATTACACGGTAAACACAGATTAACTCCACTCTCACAAAACACACACACACACACACACACACACACACACTCTGATAAAATACTTTTATTCGGAGAAAACTGCGGATGTCAGCGCGCATTTCTGTAAGCTCATTGTCACTTAATTGTCCCGTTTATTACCCCCATCCTCCTCCCTCAATGCTGTGTGTCTGTGTGTGTGTGTGTGTGTGTGTGGGTGTGATAGAGTGTGTGTGTGTGCATAAATGGGAGCCATGTAAATGCTAAATAGGTGGCACCTTCACTTCACGTCAACTACTGCCAGTTATTCGTCTCAATTAAGCACCAGTGTTTCCACATACACGAACGCGCCTGTGTGTGTGTGTGTGTGTGTGTGTGTGTGTGCGTGTGTGTGTGTGTGTGTGTGTGTGTGTGTGCGTGTGTGTAACAGGCTAAAACTCAAGGTCACTTGGCTTCTTGGATTTGTACTAAGAGCTTCCAAATCAGTGATTAATCCCTCACACACACCCGTGACAAAGGGGAACAAAATTCCAAGTGTGTGTGTCTGACTGGTAAACACGTCAAAGTTTATGTCTCCATGTACACACGCAGGTGAAGCACATTCAGACCCCCCACGGTGTTGAGGAGTATTACGGAACCACCACTGCCCCTCTTGGGAAGTCCTCACAAACCACTGTGCTCTGTTGCCGCGGTTGCAGCTACGGGACACTTTTTTTTGAGTGTCGGCAGCTGGCAGAAGGCGCTGAAGACAAACGATGAAGAGGGATCGAGGGAAGAGGGGAAGGATTGTATTTAAATCTCGCTGCCATTTATTTTTAATAGCGCGCAGCTGCTTTGTTCTTGCCCTGATCGTCGGCGTTCCGCATTACGCCGTAACCCAACGGGATCCACGGACGCGAATTAGCATGCAGAGCGAGGACGACGTCTGTAAACCGACACGGCTTCATTTTCAGATTCAGCCGGGATTCATTGAGTAATCTGACATCAAACCTTGATTACGAGCACTCAGGCGCAGATTAGGACTAAGATTTTTATATATTACTAATATTGCGGGACGCGACTTTAGGCAGAAGGCGGCTGCAAGCCTCATAAACGAACCTTTTGCTCCGGATAAAAAGGTAAACAAGATGTCAGCTGTTTCTATGAGCTCTGCTGCTGCTCTGGCCACACTGTAAACTCGTCAGAATGGATATCTATCAATAAGGTTTCATGAGGCCAAAAGAAAAACATTTTTGCACCTTGCACCCCGCCGCTGTCATTACCAGCACGGTTATGCCTCGGAGCGACGGACGTTCCATACATTCGAGACTTCACTCTGCCCTGAATGTACACCATTAAATTTTCAGCATCAGCGGCCAAGAAGTTTCCTCGCATACATACATCTGAGCATATGCACGGAACATGGTGTTAGTCTCACCGTGTGGCAAGCTGTGCAATTTAGTCCCAAGCCTGTAACCAAACGTGGCCTTTTGTTTTACAGTAAATGGCCCCGAAAAGAATGCAGGCTATTGTAAAGAAGAGTTTTTTGGGGGGTGGTATTGTTCAGCAGGCAAGGAAGTTTTCTGCTGTTCTATTCCAAACACATAATGGACCCAAACCAACACAGCACAGGATTTTGCTCACCGTTTTTAAATACACAATATTGCACCAGCTCCATTTTGTCCCAAGAACAGGCCGGTGAGCACGTCCAAGAACAGAGAGGAGAGTCCAAACTGGAGTCTTTTATTAATGCAATTCAAGCCAGCACAAAGCACAGAACACAACGGTTGCCTGACCAGAGCCTGACAGTTGACGGAAAGGGGACTGGACAGCAGCTATGGTGGCTATCTAGAGAGAAGATGGAGAAAGTGATGTTGCGGTCGTCCTCTCAATCAGAGCAGGAACGCATTGGACCCTCGCCCGTCACTCAACCTGTCAAGGGAAAGTTGGACCGATTTGGGCCAGAGGAGATGTACCTGGAGTAGAACAGATGAAGGTTTGGCTTGAGGCCGCTGCATGAAAGAGAGCCTGAACCACATCGTGATGAATCCTTTCTCCGCCTGCAGGTTGTACTTTGTATGAGGCACTTTTGTCGCACCTTTCGTCTGATACCTAACCCGAAATGAACTCAAACTCTTCCACACACTGCTAATTCCTTAAAACTCATTCATCTACAAACGTGTTTCTTCCCTTGAAGACACGAGGACCCGCCTGAATCATCCTTCTTTTGAAAATGTGCCCTCATTTCAAAGCTCCGAGGTGCAGGCCTGGGTAACTAATAGTCTGACCGAGTCTCCAGCTCTGCAGAGGAATGGCAATGGCGGCGCTGGGGCCTGTCACTTCCAGGTGGGGGTTACAGCCAGAGCTTAGCGCAAACCAGGAGGCAAGACCTAGAAAAAGTCGCCCCACTGAAGATCTGTACTATTCTATTGTTCTCTTCAGCCAGCTGATCGCAATAATCGTAGCAAATTTTTCCAGTCTCCTATTTCTAGACAAGATTCTATAGAAATCGGCAATAACAAAACTGGCTTTGGTTATTGCAAACTCCATTTCAGAAGTTTAAGGTTATTTTAAAACTCTCAAACTCAAGAAAGACACAAAGACAGAATCTTACTCTCCTGTTTTATTTCATATAATTTCAATTTATCTATCTTTGTATCAAATCTGTGAGACATTCTGAGGCACTGACGAGTTATAAAACACTTTCAGAATTCCTCGCTAACTTCCGTCACAAAACTTGACCGAGCCTCTGTGCTGTCATTGAACGCAACCTCAGCTTTGACGACATAATCAATCAGCTGTTCCCTTTCCATCACCTCAGGTACATCTGTAAGACGAGAGCGTTTCTCTCCGCTGAACATCTTGATACGGTTATTTATGTCCTCACTAATATTACGCCCCGTTCACTGGTGTGGGCAGTAAATCTCTCAACTCGCTCAATTTCGTCTGCCAGGTGTATCCCTGAGCAACCAAAATCAACTCTTACATCCACGCAACAACTTATAGATCTGATCGGCAACTTTTAAAGCTGATATCGGCCTCCAAATTCTCCTCCTCTCTTCCTCAGAAGGTTCAGATGATTCCTCTGAGTGATTGTTGGAGGTTCAGAGTTACACATCAAAGTGCTAATTTGCTGTCACAGCTCCAAGACTTTGCGATGAACAGATGCCATTTTATCATTTGGATTTACCAACCAAAGCAATTATCCTCATGGATGTAATTATTTATTCGTAACCAATTAATTGCTCACCAAAACACACTTTAGATTTATGAAAGAATGCTTCACCCATCATCGCCAGCTCTCGGGTTGGCAAGGTGAACTCTGCTTTGACAACGGCCTCAAGGCTTTTCAGGCAAATTATTTTTAATTACTGCTTTTTTAAAAACATTTTCAATATCCCCTCTTCTTTCTATAGTTCTGTTATAATTATGCTAATATTGCAGGTTTGCGTATATAACAGATAAATACGCGGACATAAAATAAAAGACATTGAAAGCCATGTGTCATAATCGGCTCATCAGTAGCAGAATGTTGTAAAAACTAGGAATAAAACACTACGACAGAAATGTATATCATCATCGTCATCGTCAGCATCATCATCATCAGTCCCAGGCCAACACAGTCAGAACCAATCAGCGTCAAGAAGATGGCTGACCTCTTTTCTGGGAGGTCAGAGGTGTAATAGGTGTGGGAATAAAGGAATGTCTCAATTTGCTGGATCTTGACTGAAGGGAGTCAGAAATGAATGAAACCAGGGGGACGCTACAGGGATTCAAAGTGAGGAAGAGGAGGATGAAGATGTCCTTCAGAAACAGGCTGCCCGGGCCGCACCAGCTGAGCGCATTCTTGGATTCCACGCGTTGGTCACCATACCAACGAGGTGAGAAGGACAACAACAACACAGCGAGGGTGCTGTGTTATAAATTCAGGTCTACTCCTAAAAGCGACAACCACACACACTCGCACACACACAAAAGTTATCTCCAAACAAAGACAGGGGCATTATCTGCTGTCCTCCAGAGCCTCAAATCACTGGCAGCCAGCTGTCTCCAGGCAATCGCGGATGATGTTGGAAATCAGAACAGCCTTAACGCAGGTGCCATCAATCACCCCTCATTTGCAGCCAACGCATATTAACTCGCCTCAGGAACCTCCGAAACACACACATACAGCTGTTACGGACGACAACAACAACAATAACGGCGAGAGGATTTATCGCGTTCCCTGACGGCGCGAACGGTGTTGTACCAAGTCTACGTACAGAAATCTGGAAGGGAGCAGATTATGCACCTTTTTCTCAGATATGGAGTTGCAGTGCATGATGGGTACATATACAACCACTACAGAGAACAAGTAAGAGGCAGAGGCACGAACCAAACTTTGCCTCCAAATCGAAGGCTCTACTTTCACAGGTACATTGTGCACGGGTGTCAGAACATTCGACTGTGCGACTCGCGCGTTCTGCCACTGGCCCACGGCACATGTCGCAAAGCGTGTGCTGTGCTATTTTTCCAGAGCATTAATCTCCAAAAGAATCACATAAGCCCGTTCTAAATACGTCTTACTTGTCGATTTTATTTTCATTACACATTCTTCAGCCGGCTCGTACGTCTTGAACGCGCCGCACGCTTACTCAGAACGTGGCAGTGATGACAGGAACTCAGAGTCAAGATTAATATCCAACTCTTAACCAGGTTCTCTCATCCACGAGCAGCCTGCATGCATGAAGGCCTTCTCTCTCGCTCTCTCTCTCTCTCTCTCTCTCTCTCTCTCTCTTCCTGATGATTAACTATCAAACGTGGACATCAGGAGCACGGTTCCATCAGCAGTCTGCGGCGGTCGGCGTCACTTGCTGTCAGGCCGCAAATTGCGCACAGTAGAGAAACCGTTTAAATTCGTTGAAGCAACCGGGCTGTTTACAAAAACAATCAGACAAACTTCTACGCTCGGGCTGTGACTCCAGACCCGGGGCTGTAATCCGCACAGTCTCCCAGACATCAGGATGCAAACTGGACACACCTCAGTCAGCTCCCGGAAAATAGGATAATTAAACTACTCTGGACAAACTCCAGCCAAGACAGCAGCAACCCTCTGTGTTTGTGAAAGCGTGGACACCTGTTACAGCAGAACAGGTGCGCTGGGTTACACAGGGAAAAACAAGTTATTTATGGATAATAAACGGCATCATAATAAACGGCATCATAATAACTATAGCGCTTTAAACTGAATATTGCTCAGTTCCAACTCCAGCAGCAATGATTTGTGGTTAATACAGTATATTAATATTTAAGGTGATATTTAAGAGCACAAGAGAATATTTTCCCCCTCAGGAGACTCTGCCGCAGCCACGCTATCAAGCATCGTGGCGAGGCGAGGCGAAGCGCCGCGTTGTAAGGGCTGTAATTTTTGTAATGATTGTTATCAACCCCCAGCACACCCACTGGTAATGTATGATAATCAGCTCCTCCTAAACCTGCCATGTCTATTCCCGTGTCCCTGGATACGCCACGCCAACACACACAGGGCACCTTTAGGTGCTACGCCGTGATTCATGAAAAACGAAACGCTCCCGCCGACCAAAAAACCTGTAAAGCCGCCGCTTGCTCTTTGGGCTAAATGGCAAGCGGCGGCTTTACAGGTTTTTTTGAATGAGGAAATAGCATTCTTCAAGAGGCGCATGGTGCTACGCGGCGCTCACCAGTGGCATTTGAACCACTGAAGCAGCCCGAGAAATAGGTCAGCACAATTGGTCAGCCAGCTTCCATATTGCAGAGGCGACAACGCCATGGAGACGGAGGACGCAGTGCGAGACGGCTAATACAGAACCGGCGAGGTTCATCGTTGCTGGTGAAGTGAAGCGCAAAAGCTGAGCGATTGTCATCAGCTTCCATACATACAATGCGGTGCAGGTACAGTACGAGTATGTTTGAGATGAAGAGTACGAGGCCATGCTCGATCAAGAAATATGCTTTGTAATGCTGAAAGTGTCTGTCGCAGCGGTAAGCGCGTGTAGGAGGTAACAAAAGGACGATGAAGTCATTGAAGAGCGATGTTTTAGTTGGAAGTGGCTCTAATTTGCCGACGTTGATCAGTAATTCTAATACTGTAGCTGAATGAAGGAGCGGCCAACAAGTGGTTTGGATGGCTGGGAGAGTGGTGGCAGTTATACAAGGGCATACGCCGCTGGCAGAGTCGCCGTAGTCATCTGCCACAAAGTCACTCGTGAACAGACGATGCCAAATGAGGTAGGCAGCTCCACCTCCGGTAGGTCTGAATGAGCTCATTCCAGTTGGCAGCGCACACGCGTGCAAATTTCAATGCGTTTGTGCAAACGAGACTCCAGACAAAAGGAGACTGGAGGCAGGGTAAAGACCAGCGTGTATGTCAGCGCCTCGGAAGGCTCCTCAACCTATAACAAAAAATCTGTTAACGATCACTAAAAGCAACATCGCCCAAATAAACGGCAAGGATGAAAGAGATGGAAGAAAGAACAAAAGAGGGCGAGAAATCAATCATGAGATATGTGATAGAAGGGCCAGAGAGGACATCAAAGATAGAAATAGAAAGTGAGAAAAACAAGTGAGAGATGAAAAGACAGGCACTCGCAGAGAGAGAGAGACCGAGGGAGAGAGACGGAGAGAGAGAGAGAGAGTGTATAGGGGTAGTAGATGATGTCAAATGTTGTCCAGGCACTGAGGCGGGCAGGTGGGTGGTGGATTCTCAGTGTGGTTTCGAGCCCTGGGGGCAAGGCAGCAGAGGAGAATGTAGAAGGGCTCAATTTGATCCGTTCTTTAAAGGAAAGGCCAAAGCTTCTACCGACTCCAGTGCCTGTGATAAAAACCCCGCTGTCTGGAGGTGGACCTGCAGGGATGACAGACCCGTGGGGCCTGCTGAAAAGGATCTGCAGGAAGAGGAGAGAAACGGGGGGAATACAAAGAGGTGTACAGCACGGAGAGACAGACTGAGGACGGGAGGGAGGAGAGAGGTGGAGAGTTTGCTTGCCGCCTCGCTTAGCAACACGTTTAGGGAAGCGCAAGCACCGGTTTTATTGTCAGATGTTCACGGGAGGTATATTAGATTTCATGCATTTGTCTCTGTTCATCCTATGTAAACAGCTTTCACATCCTTCCCAAAGCCGCTTCTCCTCGTCACACCTCTGAGTATAGACACCAAAGAGGCTCCGTCCTTAGTGGGGAAACAATGGCGTCTCCAAATATGTTGCTACACGGAGAATATTTGTAATGAGCTCTCTAGGCTGCTGCGTGTTATGGTGAGGAAAGGCTGTGTTAATTGGCTGTGCTTATCCAAGCAGACTAGGTAATAAGTGTGTAATGAGGAAACAATGCAGTTGAGATTCTGTGAAAGCAGGGGGTCCTCAGGATTCATTGACATATGAATGGAATGTGAAGTGCACGTAATCTTCACACGTTCACAGTCTGATGTGTCATTTCAGCGCTCGTACAGTCGCTGTGTGAATAAAAATGAAAAAAAAATAGATCACATTTAATCAGAAGATGAACAAACCTCATTAAATTATCTTTTTTGCGTTTTGTGTGTTTCAGTTAAGGTTTATCTTCCCTCTAAACTGTGTCAAATCTGTAGAAGCAAGTATTTACCTGACAGTGGAGGAACAGGTGCTTTCCTATATGATATTCTATAGAGGAGCACATTATCATAATGCAGAGATGCAGGCCCGCGGTAATGATCTGCTCGTTTCCTTTAAAAACAGCCTGCAGCTTCCTAATGGCCATGGAGGTTAGTTCACTCCAGCCTCTACCGAGAGACAACACAAGTAAACAAATACTGTTACTTCAATACAGAGCGGCTGTGTGGCAAATCAACAACGCCGCCGAGGGCAGACGGAAGCTGAGTGTGGGATTCAGGCAGCCGGGATTTTCATGATTTCATGATTTTTAGTGTGATTTTTTTCCATTAATCACAATTTCAACACTTGATCCAAATGACAAACAAACACATTCACAGAACAAACGTGATTTTCTTTCTAGGAATCGTAATTTCTGACACATCATCAACATTAAATTATTGTGATGAGGTAAGATTATGCAGCAAAATGGGAAATTATGCAGCATTACGGAAATCTTTCCGCATTCATTGAATTTACATTTAATGCCGAGAAGAGCTGGAAGGACACTTTACAACTAAAGTGATGTCATTGGATTGCTAAAAGCCACGCAGGATGTCGGCGCGCGGTCCAACGCGGTGACCTCAAGATTGTGTTTATCCTTCTTGAGATGATGTCGCTCTCCTTCACAAACAACCTGAGGCGATTACTTCTCCCATCTAGACCATTTATCCCAGAAAGCCTTGTAATTGCACAGGAAGTGGTTGGAGAGAAAGATACCCGACACAGAGAGACCGATGAGCCGCATGGAGTAAATGCATGGTGAGATGCTCGCATGGGTGGATTGGACGGATGGATGGAGATGATAAAAAATAAAAATCACTCCAGGATCATTGGTGCAACTGTATTTAGATGTACTGAACGCATTTGTGTATTGATTTGTGTATTTAGTGTTTAGGATTTAATCGATGAGGTTTGACAGATGAATAACTCTGGATTGTACGTGCAGCGGCAAGGACGCACGTAACGATCCATGAATGCAACGCAGTGGAGAAAAGCTGCTTACTGATTTGCACTTGAAGGTATAATAATAGAAACGTTACATCAACGTGAAACAGGCAAAACCTAACCAGACACCAAAGGCATTTTCCTGTAGTTTGAAAGGTTCAAACGCCTCCACTAACTAAACGCAAGCAAACAAAACAAACGGCAGTCGGTTTCGACATGCATGCACGAGCGATTGCATGTCAAAAGGGCTTCATAACTTGCCGCCCCCTGCCTCAACCTCGACGTCTCTGCCGTTCACCTCGCCATAGCCACAGAAGAAGAGAGGAAGAGAACAACAACCTCGCATCTGTCGAGCGAGCGGAGTGTGGTGCTCCTACGCTCCGGAGCCAAACGAACGCGACCTACAGCTGTTTATCTCACATAGACAGATGCAAAGGGCAACAAAACTGTAAATTGGAGGAGCTGAAGCTTTGGATGACTCCAAAACTTCCTAATGAGCAGCAAAGAGTATGTGCTACTTATATCTCCAGTTAATTATCTCAGGTTAATTAAAATCTTGCACCTTTTGTCAAATACTCTACATTTTGTTTGAAACTTCTCACCTCATGCCGTACAAACATTCTAAATATGTCACCTAAAACTTTTCGTGCTCTGCTCTGAATTCTCTCAATTGAATCTCCCTAACTCAGCAGCATAACAGACTTCTGGTATCGTTGTCCTCTCATTTTCCTTAATTGCCTCTAAACCTTCGTACGTCTCAAATCCCACATTCTCCGTTGTTCTGTTCCGATAACTACGTAGCGGGAGAGACGAAGTAAAGTTTGCTTTGACGCCGCTCCTCTCACTGCCTGCCTGTCTTTCTCACTCCAACTCTCCTTCTATCACTCCTCCTACTGTGGTGTCACAGTCCATATGGTGCTGCAACACTGTTGGTCTCCTGTGGCCACACTTCCCACGATGCATCTGCGGCTCCGGGGCTTTTCGAACGGAGCCAATAGGCTGAGAGGACTGCGGTATCGACCGGCCGCTGCCTGGTGTGAGGTCAGCTCGGTGCGGCGGTGGAGTGTGTCTGAGCGGCACACACCACTGACTCGCACTCTTTCATCCGTCCCACCAATCAATCCTCATTTTTCCACAGTTACCTGTGCTTCCGTAGAGCAAAGAGTGGCCATGATGTTCTATTCCTTTATCTCACAGATTGACCGCGGTTCATGGTCAGAGCTTGCCAGCGCTCTGTTGTTCTGCCTTTATGAAGCAGTTCCATTCCATCTGCTAACAATCGTGTCTGAAACATTTCTTCTGAATATTTTCTTCCACCATTGTGTTCTGCTTTTTTTTTCTCTCCTCTGCTGTGCTGCTATGAGTTCTCTTCCCTTCCTGTCTGTGTCCATGCAGAGAAAACAGAGCTTAGCGCAAATCAATCCCATCGAGTCTGACTCCTTTCACTAGCCTGGGGATCAATACCGACTGTTTCATGTCCCTCTGCAGTGCGCGCACATGGACGCACGCACACACCGCCGACACGTACACAGTCGCCCGCACGTGCACACTGAAGACGTGCGCGTGAGAGGAAGGCCCCGCCCCTTCGGAGATGACCTATCGGCCTATTGGCTCGCTTGCTCACCGGGGGGGACGCAGAAGTTCATTATGACAGGTTTGCCCGTGCTAAAGGTCTGCTTTGGTCTGTGGCAGTATGCAGCTCATATAGCTGCTTATAGAGCTGGGGCATTACATCATCGACGTATAAGAAAGTGGCAACATGCAGAGCAACACTGGAAAAACCAATATGCACCACAGTATGTAGATTATAATGTGGAATCATCTCATGCAACTGGAAGCAACACGTGCTGCTCTTCATCACACACGATGAACAGGAACCATGGTTTGCAAGATTAGAGATATTCGGTAGTGTTGACCATTGAAAATTGTTCTGTCCCTGTTTTGTTTTGTTTTCATTTGATCTATTTAGGCTGCAACTGATTAGAAAATGTCGATATCAGATGACATCATTGGAGATATCGGATGTCTATGTTTTAAATGAAATCTGTATAAATTGGTAACATCCATCTGATCCCCTTGTTTTATGTTTCAGCCGCTTCGCTTTACATTAAAAACACAACACAAATAATCCATCAAACATAATAAAGTCCATGGACGTCACCGGTCAGATCAGTTTAGATTCTAATGTTTCAGGTTTTATTAGACTTGTCCAAACGGCTTTTAAAACATTTGTGAAGGACGTGGATCAACAAGCCGAGCATTTCCCGGGTTCACTACATTTGAGAGAAAAGTCTCACCCACACACACACACACACACACACACACACCTTGTCTGGAGTACTCGTCTGCCTCGTGGTGAACCAGGTCTGTGACACAGCCGCCGTAGTGCAGCCTCTGCTCGTGGTCGAAGGCCTTGAGGGTCTCGCTGGAGCTGTAGGACTTCTGTGTTGGCACGCGGCACTCGTCCGCGTCCAGAGAGGACGTGTTGTACTGGGGGTCTTTGGAGCAGCGCCCCCGGGTCAGGGAGCGGTGCCTTCGATCCTTCAGATCCATGTCCGGGTGGGGGAGGACAGTTTGGAAGCAAGGTGAGCAGGAGGAGGTGGGAGGTGGGGGGTTGGGGGGAGACGGAGGGGCCTCCTAGTGGGCCTCCGTAATGTCAATCTCCACTTCAATCACCTGGAAACGGAGACAGAAGGAGAGAGACACAGAGAGAGACAGAGAGGAGAGCAAAGGTCAGAGTAAAATTAATGGACGCACCGCTGTGACTCACTGTTGCTTTGCGCTCTGGAAAGAATCTATGGGGGGGGGGAGTTAGGCAAGACTGAAGACAGCGGGCGCATGTTTGAGCAACCAGGCAAATACACTCACACACACACACACACACCAGTATTGATGCGGGATAAGTAAGACTGCGACTGGGAGCAACGGAGCTGCCAGCCCCATGGTTCCAGAGGGAGAGGGAGAGAGAGAGAGAGAGAGAGAGGGAGAGAGAGAGAGAGCGAGAGCGAGAGAGAGAGAGAGAGAGAGAGAGAGAGAGAGACTGAGTTAAACATCGACCACACTGGAAACAAACGATCAGGCAGCGTTTCAATCTATAGCGTAGAAACAGAGAAATGACCCACAGACCAAGCAGAACCAAAACGTCGAGGAGAGAACCACGGGGACCGAGCGTGACGGAGCGACGGGGAAATGAGATGCTGATTATCTCTATTGGGAAAAAAAAGGTAAAAAGGCGAGCAAGCACAAAGGCGCCGCCACGTGCAACAGGAAGGACGGAAGTAGCAGAAGAAGAAGAAGTGGAGAAATGACTCAGGGGCATTGTGAGTCTCTTCCTCATTATCAGAGTGAGAATGAATCCTTCTCCCTCAGAGGGTGTGAGGGGTAATCAAACACACACACCTGAGCTTGGATACCACCGTTGACAGAGATCTGCTGACCGCCGCGCAGCACGCGACCGCCACACGTCCAATAAAAGTGTCAGGAAAAGCGTTGGCGTCGAACTCTCACCCGTCTGCCGCCGTTACATCACATCCCATCCCGTCTTTGTTTTAATCTATTCAAATCGTATACTTGTGAATGCAGATTATACGATTATGATGCTAATGCTGCGTGATGGCGGTGCGGTGGCCTTGAGCGACGCATTTACATTAGCCGAGAAAGATCAAAGAACAACGGAGCAACAACCAGAAGTAATTGACAGCGACGGGCTGAAAGCAGCTGCCTATACGGGATATTTATGGTAAATAAATAGGTCATCCATGTTGCTATTCCTGTAGGCTTCAGTGAGTCTGGTCTCACGCTCTGCACCGCAGCCTTACGGTGCATTTTCAGACGGCGTGTAGCGATATGAGACGGTAAAAATACGAAGGGGATTCAAAACGGCTTTGCTCAAATGGAGGACGAACGAAGGGAAACAGAGGTTGAAGTGGGGAGGAAGTCCATCTCCTCCGAAACGAGCCCGGCTCCTTTTAGAATGCTCAGGATGTAGCGTTGAAAAGTGCCCTGCTATGTCCATTGATTAACAGTAGGTATTAAGTCTCATAAAGAGCTCATTATGCTCCAGCATCCATCAAGCCGCCTATTAGCCGCCTCTGCCTTAATGTGTTTGTACCTTGAGAGCGAGCGAGCGGGAGGAAATGGCGAGAGATGCTGAGGGCTCTGCGACGTTACGTGAAAGACGGCAGTGGCAAGCGACGGCTAATGGTGGGAGGCGGGTATGCATGTATAGTAGGTTGTGTGTGTGTATGTGTGTGTGTGTATGTGTGTGTGTGTGTGTGTGTGTGTGTGTGTGTTCTTGTGTTAGAGGTTAGAACTGCGATTAGGTTACAAGCAGTGGCAGAGTTTGCAGTTTCGTGGTTATGACTTGAGTTACAGATATAGGAATGAATCAATATAGCGTTCACCCTCCACCCACCAGCCAATGTATAATGGCGTAAATCTGTGTGTGTGTGTGTGTGTGTGGGCTATAGTAGCAGCAGTTTGTCGCTGTAAATGTGGAGCAGGAGGAGGGAGAGGAGGCAGAACGAGGGTGTGGAAGATGTGTGAATGCGTATCAATCAGAATTCAGGTGTGCTCCTCAAGGTCGCCGCGCCCACACACACACACACACACACACACACACTCACACACACTGCAAACTTTGGCTAGTTAATTACTCCAGTGACAGAGAGGCCTACCTCCCTAATCATCACAGTGACACGGATTATCTCATTCATCACCAGTGTAATGACTTATTGTCACTCCGACCGCTTGTGTACTATTAAACACACACAGTGACAGCAGTGCGACGTGGATCTTCATATACAAACACCCCAGACGGACAGAAGCGTACGCCCGTAATTACAGGAGAAAAAATCGCAAACGCAAAGTAAGTAGCCACGGTTTCCTTAGTTGGGTGAGGAGCAGCGGGGGTGAGATGAAGGAGAAAGGAGGCGTGCGCGCGACCGCCGAGCGACCGTGAAATCCCTGCAGAATGAGAAACGTAATTGGAAGACGATGGAAGGGGCGGAGAAATCATTTTCGAAATTACAAGAGGTGAAATTCGGTACGGATAATGGCCTTTTTCGCCTCAAATAAGCGCTTTGGAAGAGGAATATGGCGAATGACACAGCATGAATCCAGTGTAACTAGAAATCACAGCCGGTTAATGGGAAACTAATGACATCAATGGATTAGCGAGCATCAAACGCCGTGGCACTTTGCCACTTCACCTGATCGGCTTCCGACGGTGCAGAATCCGCATTCCGCATGAAACCGTGCCAGTCGAAACCAACGAGTCTACAAATAGAGACGCAGACGAGGCTTTTACTGGGATGTCTCGTCTCCAAAAATCTAAACTGTATGTCAGATATCAGGTTGTACAAGGACAGAGAAATGTAAATAATCCCCTTTTTTCCCTCCCTAATGCAAAATCATACTGAGGTGACGAACACAAAAGAAAGCCTTCAAAGTAAAACAAATCAGGCCGCTCTGTAAACAAAGTCAGCAGTGGGGCAATGAGGTTTCAGCAGTGGGTGTCTGAGAACAATTACAGTTTAAAATTGCCTGAGGCAGCTTTGTTTCAGCTGCATCGTACCTCCAAAAAAAAAGGAAGAAAAAGACACGGAAAAAACGCCTGGGGAAGTTCTGCAGAAAACAAACTGGCCTGCAACACACTGGGAACACACACGGGATAGTAATACACACACACACACACACACACACTCACAATGATGCATAAATAAGTGTGTAGAGAGTAATGAGCCTGGTGGCCGTTTCTGGGTCGTTTTCGCATCCAGGTGACCCCTACTGGAGCCGAGGGGCACTGCGCTCACACAGGAGACGACCTCGTTGGTTTGGTTCATGACATAATGCAATAATCACACTATTGTCTCTCCTTTTTGCGCCTACAAATTGTTACTTCAAGTCCTACTAATGGGTTTTTGCCTCCCTATCAACAGATTTGAGTTTAATAATAGAACAAAGTATTTTAATATCACTTTCATCTCATCGTCGCCGGACCGCGACACTTACCGGCAGCCTCGTTTTAATTCGATTGTACTTCAATTGTATTCCAACCAAAAGCACCAATCAGCCAACGCCATTGGCAGCCAGGACGGCTCGATAAAACGCAGCGTGGATCCTTATCCGGCAGATTCATCCGCTCGTCCAACTCGCTGTCAATACCAGACGAGAACTGTTCATTTGAATTGAAGTGAATCTGAATAGAGGAACAACACAAGGAGCTATTATCAGTCTTTTTTCTTTTTAAAGAAGGCAAATCTGTGGCAATAAAGCGTTCGGATTCAATTTTCTGCTGTTTTTTGTTCTTTTTTTTTGGGAGGCCGCTGCTCAAATTAAGTTGTTTACACGGTTTGCCTCAGAAAGACAAAGAGAGGAAGAGACGGGCTGATTGAACAAAACAAAGGAGGCGACGGCGACAGAGACACAAGTAGATATAGGCTGCGTGCGAGACTAAAGAGGACGAATAAATCATCGTGCCAGACTTGTTCTCAATTACGTTTCCCCCCCAAATAAGGGGCCGGTATGTGTGTGCGTGTCTTGTTTTCATTTCTTACACCAAGTCCACACGTAACACACTCCATAAATATGTAAAACACAACACACACACATCAAAGCATCCAATTACATGTTCACATTTCCCAGTAGATTACATACACATACATACATACGTGCCACTTTATCTTAGCGCCGGCGTAACAGCCTTATCTCATCTGTGTTGTTTCCTTTATAGTTCATTTAATCGACTTAGTGTTAGCGACAAAAAGCAAATTAATGCATAAACACAGAGCTTTCACAAGAGAGGCAGGAATCCCACACGTCTCACAAGGTTACATATTGACGAGATGAGAGATGGATGTATAGAAAATACAATGTGTGTGTGGGTGAGTGTGTGTGTGTGTGTGTGTGTGTGTGTGAATGGGAACAAAGCTGTTGAGAACAAATTCAATGTCGAATTCCTGAACTGATCGAAGTGTGTTTGTGTGTGTGTGTGTGTGTGTGTAGCATTTATGGAATGTGCCTGTATGTATGGTACTGTTTCTCTCCTTGTCTCTTTTACACACGTGTATACACACACACACACACACACACACACACACACACACACACATGCCTTGTACAGGCTTTGGACCGGGGGTCTGACTGAGAGGCTCCTCACCGTGAAGAGTCATTAATCATGTCTTCGATCTCAGATGGCATTGAAAGTGTATGCACGCACCCACACACACACACTCACACATTGACACACACAGACACACACACACACACACAGACACTCACTCTGGGGACGGCTGGGGGCTGCTGGCGTGGCTCCGGTTCAACTGGAAACGACGGCCCGTTTTGGATCCAAGATGATGCGGAAGCCAACAGCTGAGGGGCGCACAGGACGGGAAACATTTCATCACTTTCTATGCCACACACACGCACACACACCCACACACACACACCTTGCCCCCTCCATTATATCCAACATCTCTTTGGCCAAATAGATTCCATTTAAACTTGCTTAACTTGCTTATTAAGTGCGCTCTGTCGGTCGTTTACCGTTTTCTATATTTCACGTAATTGTTTTCGGCGTTTACACTCAGGTGAATCGTGACGTCATCTTCATCTTCTCATTGCTGCATTAAAGGCGTTGATGAGCTGCTGAAGTCTCTCCACAGTGTGTTTGATTTCCTTATAGATCATTTCTGATTGCCACGCTGCCGGGGAGCCGAGTGTCTTATTTACAGAGTGTAAGAAGAGGAGGCACCTTCAACCATCAGGCAACAACTTACATTCAGCGTAATCGCCCAGTGTCACATTGTATAAAACGGAAAACCAAGAGTCGTTCAAACGTCTACAGCGTTAGGAAATGTGATTAATGGGGCCACGACACCGGGGCGACAGCGAGCCTGCTTCAGGATTCAGTTTGATTTGTTTTCCCTGTAAGCCTCCAAAGAATAAGAGATTAAGATTGATTATTTATTTATTTATTTACAACACAAAAACATACTGTTATCACAGCACCTGTGTTCCGTCTCAGACGCGCTTTGTAAAGCCTCCTTTAGAGTATTAGAGGGTTTCAGGGTTTGAGGGATTTAGATTAGTTTGTGCGTTTGCCTTCCGTTTAGATAAATATCTTTTTCTTCTTCCTGGTGACCGCAGATTAAATCCCTCCTGTGCCTGTTTTTCTGATTCACAAGGACTAAAAGGGAAATGATTTCTAGCTGCTGATCTGAACGGGTGGAAAAATGTCATAGTAACAACGTGGAACATGAAGCTTTTGCCCCCACAGGAACAAACGTCACATATAGCGACTATAATGATCCGTTTCACACGTGCATCCTCTGCAAAACATTACATTTGATGATGGAAATGTCTGTGTCTGCGCCGTGAAAGCAACAATTATGAAGTGGCGGTGATGATGACAGTTATATAACCCAGAGTCTGCAGCTGTGGTCCCTGCAGGGGGACAGGAAGGATGAGAGTCGCTACGCTGATCCGCTAACTGTGATGAGGCCTCGCTCACCTTCCACTCTCTCCTCTAGTTTTCCCCCTCTCTTATCCTCTCATTTGTCAAAATGGAAATGAAAGCAGGGGAAGAGGAAGAGGAAGGAGGGAGGGGTGGGCATCTTACCCCCTCACTCCTTTGCTCTCCGTGCCCGTGTAATCTCCACACTGGGCTGCAGAGTGCCACGGAGCCTCTGTTTATTAGACTAATCCTTAAATCCACATTCTGCAGGCCGCGCAAACGCCTGGCAAAGCTCTAATCTGACTCAAAACAAAGGGATTAGGGGCGACAAGGTCCCCTCTCCCTCTCTGTCTCTCCGTCTCTCCGTCTCCCTGCGTCTGCCAGAGTGGGCTCGGGGTGACGCAACACAACGCACCAGCTGCGTACAGAAACTCACTCTCTGTCTCTCGTCACGCCCATGTTTGCTAAAGACTCATTGGAGCACGCAGGCCCCTCTCGCGCACACACACACACGCCAACACACACACGTGGGTGATTCTCCCGCCAACGCGATCTGGCTCGTGACGAGACGAGGCAGTTAGAGCCGAGGTGCAAACAAACCGAGTAATTACACGCAAGCTCAAAAACTCACGGGAGAAATGACGGGCGAGATGAGAATGAGCTGTGGGAACACGGCGCGGCGGCGGCGGGGAGGATATTACCACAATAACTAAACAAACGGGGCGTATAATACAGACTCACACCGGTGCAAAAGAATAACAAGAGAATTAGGTTTGTCGGGGTGCTACCGGCTGCATTCTGCTTCTTGATATCACCCATGAATCAATATGTATTCAATCTATACCTGCATTAGAGGAGAATACCAGTCCAATTTACAGCCACACCACAGCTGCCACAGAGACGCAACAACTTCCTTTTCACTTCAGTGCCGATTTGAGTTTAACATCCTGTATGTACCTTATGTAAAACCGCGCCGCCATCGTTGGTTTGTAAAAAGTCGCACGTCTATATATGGAATTGGTTTGATTGGCAGTCAGGATTGAATAGGACATTTAAACAGCGCTGCCTTCTTCTGTTGCAGGAGTGAGAAGTCGCCTGTGTGGCCGTTGTGCGTCGTTGTGAGCGACTTGTATGTGTTGTATTAAAGAGCTTCTGCCAAATGAGTTGCTGTTGTTTGATCCTCAGCTGGCAGCCATTTAACGCCTCGCTTCAGCACTTAACTTCATTTAAACATGTGTCACTGCCCGCCGTCATCGCCGCCGTCTCCTGTTTTGTTCCACCTGTCAGGGCGCGAAAGGCTCACGCTCACGATTGTTTTGAATACACGCGATCGGACGAATGCAGGAAAGCGCCGATCAACTTAAATCTGTCGTCTCTCCAGGTCAACGGAAAGGGCAAACTTTAGTGTATAAAGAATATTTACTCTTTATTTTCTAACACCAAACTACTCCAGCTACTTCTGTGAGAAATGTGAAACGTTATGAAGTTGTGTGTGTGTGTGCGTGCGTATGTGTGTGTGATTGCGTGGGAGTCTTAATATACGTCTGATGAAGCGACTGCTCGGAGGAGGATTTCACCTCGTGTGGCACTGTGGCATCATATCTCCGAGCACATTCAAGCCGTGCTGCGGATCTGCTAAGGGTGTGTGAGCGTGCGGGTGAAGGTCATGTGTGCTATAGAAACACACGTCTGTGCGTGTGTGTGTAAGGGGTGTTGGGGCTGATGGGGGTGTCACGCAGGCACGTAGACAGGGGATTCCAACTCATCATCATTCAGTGAAGGCGATGGCGGCCGCGGCAGTGGCGGTGCATGTGCAAGTGTGTGTGTGCTCGTTCACCCCTGCCCCGCCCCTCCTCCTTCCCCTCCCTCCACGCCACAACTAGCATCAGCGCGGCGGCGAGTCGGGGCAAACTTTAGCCGCGGTGCTGCCAGCGAGTTATTAAAACAATCGAGTGGTGACAAGCCCCGCGTTCTGTCGCCGAGGGAGAGGGCGAGGGCTTAATAACTCAGTGTCACGCCTTGACATTCTTACCATCTGTCTGGGTAAAATATTCAAATGTGCAATAAATGTCACTGGGGACAGACGGTGACACTGTCTAATTAACACTATGACAGAGGTGACACACTGAGGGCTTTGGCTGGCTTATACTGTACAACATGCTATGTCTGTGTATGTGTGTGCGAGTGGGTGCAAGTGTGTGTGTGTGTTTGTGTAATCGCTGTATGCAGGGGTGAAGCACTGAGGGACACCGTAGAGATTTTTCTCCAATGTTTGCAAGAAAGTGAGAAAGAGACAAGCTATTGTTTCACCCAACTGAAGAGTGAGCACTAACACACACACATAAAAAAATAAAAGTGTCAATGACAGCAGCTATAGGGCTGCGCAACCCCGGAGCAGAGAATAAATGTCAGGGAAGAGTCATTTCCTCCAGGCTGAAATGTCAAATAGGAGGGAAAGAAGGGAAACCAGATTGTCAACCACACGCACCGGAATCTCACTTCAACCCAGGTAGGTAGCTGATAAACAATCGACAAACAATCGACAAACTAAAGCAGAACTAGTTGGGAATTAGTAAGTTTTGTTTCCTTGCTTCAGATACGAGAGATGTGAGATCAGTGACACAAAGCTGAATCAACCAGACCATGTTTACATTTAAAGAAGTCGATTGAATGACAAAACATGGCTGCCACATCCACCTTCATGTGCTTTTCACCACAGCGTAGCGTAGCATAGATAGCGTGGCACAGACTCAATGCACTTCACAGATACACTCAACCGCCTCTGCTGTTTGGATAGGATGAACATGCATGCATTCAAACGGCATGGCAGGCATAGAAACAAAGCTTTTTTGTTTCTACGTCTGCCGCTAAGAGGAAAATGGCGACAAACATCCTCATTAGAGAAGTCCAAGTGCACGTCGTTATGAGGGGAGTAGGCAGACTTGCACATAGTTTAAAATGGTGTGATGTCAATGTTTTGTCTTTCAGAATAAAGCAAACACCTTGTGATATCAATAGAAACAAAAGCAGGCAGGGTGGCGATTAAGAACGCTTTGTTTTGCATTTTCTTCTGAACTTGTACATTTATTAACTAAATTGTTGGAAGTAGCGTGGAGTCGCTCTTCAGAATCGCTCCGCTTATGATCTACCTCATTTGCACACCATCACTTAATAATCTAATTGGACTATCTATGTGTTTTAATACGAGATCACATAAAACTAGATCTACTACACACACACACACACACACACACACACACACAGACACACACACACTCTGGCTTGTACTCTCCGTGCTTCTCCGGCTCTCCAGTGTGTGTGAGAGGCTGTTGTGTGAAGCACCTTTGAATGGGTTAGTGGGATGTATATTCAACTTCAGTACTCCATGTCGTGTCTTTGTGTGTGTGTGTATGTCTGTGTGTGTGTGTGTAGTTTTAGATTGTCATGTCAGGTCCAATATTATGGTGCTCTTCCCCACTCGTGTAACTGTCTGCACTCACACTCCAAAGCCATTAGATTCTATACAAAATCCTGAAGCTAAGAACTTTGAAGCTGAGAGCAGCACAATCGGCGGGCTGGTATCCTGCCGAGCGCGCCTCGCCGCTCTTGATCTCTGCTACAGCGCCGATCTCGACTGCAGCTACAGTTGCACTTTAACGTTTCGTGTTTTGACTTTAGTTGCTCTCCCCAGCCCACACACGGATGCCTCCCGCCCCCCGCCCCCCGCCCCCTGCCTGTCTCTGGGATACATGAGCTCACCTCAAAGTGCGTTTTCACTCTAAACCTCTGGGCAGCTAACTTCAGATAGAGTTAAAGTGAGACGACGAGTGAAATCTTTTCTGTTGTACACAAAGCTAATCAGACTACAAGCTAATCAATCTGAGCTACCACTGTGTTTAGCTTAATAGCCTCTGCCATGAAAGGATAAACACAACGTGTGCCTACTACTACCGCAGCTGTAAATGTCTCCGGTGTCGTTGGTTCTTTGGTCTTTGAGCGGTGGGTGCGCCTTTAGGGTGCTTGGAAAGCAACCGTGGCTTCTCCCGCGCCAATGACATAGCTGACTGGTCCCATTTAGCATGCTAGATTTAGCTTTATTAGAGAGGACGTGGCGGGGAAGGCACAGTGAGGAAATGAAATGAGGGGTGAGGAGGAAGAGGAGGAGGAGGAGGCAGACAGCAAAGATTCTGCAGGAGCATTCTGCAGCCGAGGCTGGACAAAGAGCCAAAACCTACCTCATAAAAACACTTTATAAGACAGTCGTATCCATAATGGCTCCCCAATAGAGAGAGATGGATTAATGCAGCAGCAGCAGTAAAATTGAAAGCACACCACTATAATAGATTATAGCATATGTCACTATCAGCAAGAGCGCTTTACAGATTCCAACGTTGGATCGTACACTAAAGTAAAAATAAATACAAAGTATGACTATTGATCTGAAGATAAATACTTTTGTTTTATATCCAATAATCCAAGAAGTATTTACCACAAGCTTCTGCGCTCAGCCTGTGTGAGAGTTTGGAGAATTCCCCCGATCCCCTCCAACGGGTGCTGTGACGGGCGATCACTTAAGATTGTGTCTTCATTTGAAAACTGTCCCACTTTTCCATGACAGAAACAAATGAGGTATCACGGCCCAATGTCAGATTTGTTTCACTTGTTATAATGGAAAAATAAGCCTGTAAAACTCAACGCTGAAAGTATAAATGACTTGTCAAGACGGAGGCTGTTTGCAGCCATGACAGCGAGGCAATGTGGTTAACTTGTGGGGACTGGAGAGGGTATCCATAGGATCAGCAGTAAGTATGAGAACACTTACCACAAGATCACCCATTAGGAGAAGCTCATCTGACCTCTGACCTTGTGTTTCACCTTCTCTGTGTGCAGGCTTAAACGTCCACAGAGGCACGCATACAAATAGATATAATCAATCACAATAATGCCGTGAACACACATAAACACGGGCTAATCGGTGAATGTGTGTATAGTGTGTGTTTGTGTGTGTCTCTGTATGTGGTCTCATGGCGCCCGTATCCTCCAGAAATAGAGGAACATCGCAGGCCATCAAATGGCACCCTGCAACAAATGGTGCGAGGTCATCGGCACTCAACCCCAGTCCTTGCTCAGGGTCAATGTCACAATAACTGCCGGTGATAAAGGGTTTCCATGGTAACGGCAGGCTTTCAGCAAATCAGAGATGAGAAAGGAGTCCTCTGGGTGTGCATCTCTCACAGCACTTGGACCCCCGGTGATTTATCCCTAACATCTCCCGTACCATACCAGACCATTAGGGCCGAGTGATAAGATAAACAAAGTCGAGGAGAGATAAGAGAGGAAACAGCATTCCTGTGAAATTCCAACTGTGGCGCTGATGTGGAAAAGGCTGCCCTGTCAAATGTCATTACTTTCATTTTATACCACCCATGGGGGGAAATCTACCCATGTAACCATTTTTTAAATAATATGCATGGATAAATTACCAGGTATGGGCGAACTGGGAACAAGCCGGGGGGTCCAAAGCGCTCAAGGGGGCCCCTGAGCCAGAGCCTGATACACGATGATGCTCGCTGGAGTTTGAACAGAAGCGTACAGGGCAGTGGTTTGGAAGGCAAATCACCCAGGGGCCCATTATCACACAATACGCCGATGATCACACCTTCTACCGGTACTAAAGCAATGCTAAAAAGGTGATAAGTCCCGCTGCAAATACACATGTTCCAAATGAAGAACACCAAGAGGGATTTTTTTAAGGCTCACCTGAGCTGATTAATGCAAGAACAATGGACGAGAACACTCAGTAGAAGAGCTGCAGATATTCATTTTTATGTTCTCTCGTAAAAAAAAGAAGCAGCAGCATTGTTACCACTCGTAGCAGCAGATGTGCCATGGATTGGTCAAAGTAAAAGTGGTTGTACGCCGGTGGTAGAAGTCTTGTATAGCGCTATATTGATGAAGATTGGAGTGGAGTGTTCTCCCTCCTCCTCCTCCTCTACACACAGACCTATATTGGATTTCACGCAGGCTGCCCATTCACCAGACACTGCAGTGCATTCCCAACCAAGGAGCCCGGAGGCAATACGGTTGCTTTATTTGTTTATAATGTTTAGGCTTCCCGCAAATGGCTCGGGCTGCAGTCGCCATAACTGTGCGTAGTTACATTTAGGCAATCGACTGGGCTCGTTTCAAACACGGACGGCAACGGCTCTCAATTCATTTGGAGCGAGCTAAAAAAGAATCCAAAAGAGTTTTCTATAAGTGGGGAGGAGGAGAGTAAAGTATGGATGTGGGGGAAAGAGAGAAAGTGTGTGTGTGTGTGATTTTTTTTTGCTGATGCTGTAATTTAAAAGGGATAACCTGTGTTGATCTCTCCCTGTAAAGAAAGCCCTCCATGGGAAGATACACGGGGAGAGAGCGGAGAGCATGTGCAGCCTCTCCCACCTCTCCCATCATCTTCCTTACTCAAATATGAATGGCGGATAAAATATAGATGACCTCTCACCACTCTTGCTTACTAAACAGCCCATCGCCCCCGCGTCCATCTGTGCGGACCTTTCGACATGGGCACCAACAAGCGCCCGTGAAATCTATTAACAGCACCGCCAACGTTTACAAACCTCAGCTCCATTAGGAAATGTGGCCACACAGGGGCAAAATCCCTGTTGATGTGTTACTGTAATTTACCAAAGTGATGACAGATGACGATGATGAGGAGGATGATGATGATGATGCAGGAGAAATCATGTTAACGGAGTGGTGTTTGGAATGGCCGCCACGGAGATGACACACAAATGACGGCGTCTGGTAAGTAAACTGGTGTGAGTCACACTTCGTGTCTGTGTGTGTGTGTCTGTTTCCCACTTCCCTGAATCATGGACGCGTATGTGCGTATGTATGTGTGTGTGTGTGCGCGTGTATGTGTGTCTCCCATCTTCCTCACTAGCCTTCTCCTTGTCCTCTGCCAGCTGCGCAGCTTCTCACTCCATTTGCTCCAGACTTGATACACATCTGCCAACAAAATCCTTTTCTCTCTTTTGCTTTTCTCTTAGTCATAAATTACACAGAACCCGTTGGTTAATGCAAAGTCGTGCATTAGAGCATGTTTTCCCACTTTTTACATGAATAAATTGAACAGCAGAGGCCTGTACAAACCAAGTTCAGAAGTAAAACGGCCTTAATTACTTTTGCCTTTTTCCCGTTCAGTCTTCACACTTTCTTCCCCCGCGTGAAACGGAACGTCCTTGCAAAGTATAGGTGATGTCTCAGAAATTCCTTCTCGAAGTGGTTGGAAGGGAATAAAAAAATAATAATAATCTGAGGCCTCCCAAAGGCTCCTGTGAAGTGAAGGATGAAAGACGGCAAGCCAAGAGAGTGGGTAGAAAGCTGGAGTGAGGGGTTTGATGCGGTCTCTTGAGTGTGCGTGAAAGGAGAGAGGAACAGAATGCAAGGGGAAAGAGGGGGGCGGAGTGTCCTTTGAAAAAATAAGAATAGCTCATTGATGCAGCCGTTTCCCCCTTAACCTCAAACCCCTTCAGCCTCTGAGCTGCGACGGGCGGAAACCAGGGAGTTTTCTTGAAAAAGACAGAAGAGGAAAAGGCATCTGTCCTCTGCTTCCTCCCTCCCTTACCCCCCTTCCCTCTCTCTCTCTCTCCGCTGGCTGGCTGAGCAGGAGCGAGCGAGTAAGGAGCCCTGGCTCAGAGAGATGACGGTTCTTATACGGGAATGCGCTTCTGTAATTAACCTGCTCATTTGCTAATTTGACTGTAATCAAGTCTCTCATCTTTCCCAGCAGGGGCGCCGGGGCCCTCGAACAGACAAGGCGGCGGAGACGTAGCGGTGATGAGCTGCATCTCCTTTAATTCACCTTCCAGAGAGTGCAAATGCTTACAAGCGAGGAGCACACGGGTTACAGTGGAGCCCGGAGCTCAGACTGACACGTATGGTGTAAGGACACGGCTTTCCTCAGGACTCCTCGCCTGAGCTCTGTGCTATACGTCTCAGCCCCCACAGTCTCCACCAGGCATTCACACGCTGCATATTAAGGGAAAGAGAGATGTAGACATATGCAAGCTATTCACCATTCAAAGCTCTTCCACTACCCAGCTGACATTTACATCTGTCGAGACCCAGCATGCGTCCCTTTCTTCCCTCTGAATGATCAGAATCCAGCATATCTCCTTTTGATTCGCTCTTTATAATCGCTCTTTCACGCACATTCTCGCACAGCGACGCTGCTCCACACGGAGAGGGACTCTATTGGTTGCTAATGGCAACAGAAGTGTAGGGTAATGGCACGAGACTGGCTATTAGTTTTTGATGTGAACTCCATATTTAACAATTGTGGAGACCGCAAGCGAGAGTGAGCGAGAGAGAGAGAGAGAGCGAAAGAGAGGCTGGGGCAACATTTACATGCCGCTTGTTAATCCATTAATAGAACTGATTGAGCACCACTCCATATGCAACACTTCAGCTCGAGTAACCTGATCAGTCTCGGTTGAGATGAAATTCTGTATTGGCCTGAAGCGCTGTTGACTTAAACCTCTAAAAAATCTGCACGTTGGGATGACTCACATCTGCAGGAAGTTTTATTCTCAATCCACGTCGAACTCTACACCCGGATTGTGATTGACTGTGAATATTACCACCTGTTCCTCCAATCAACAGGTATTACTGCACATTCATCTGCACTTCATCATAGACGATTGCCTCCTCTGCATCCATAAACAACCAACCATCAAGAGACAGAAGGAATAACTCGGAGACATAAAGCGTGACGGAAGGCGGCTCCACTCATCTCTGTCATTCCTCTCCATCCTTCTCCTTACATCCACAAGTTCCTCTATCTTATATATAATTCAGAATCCTATCCGAGTCAGTTTTGCCATCTCCTCTCCTCTCCTCTCCTCCTTCTCCCCCATCTTCCCCCTCTCTCCAGATGACAACACAGCAGGTGCCTTGATTGGACGTCAGATTATCGTGTCTCAGTCAAAAAAAAACAGAATCAAGATGTTTGGGGAGGTATCCCTGAGCTGGAGTCATCTTTTAATGGGACTGTAGCACACTGACACACTTAGAACATGCACAATACACCACACGCAGGCAGACAAACACACCCACACACCCACACACATGCCTTAGATGCCACACATGCAGTACCCGCTCCAGGCAGACGTGATGCTATTGTCACTAAGAAACAGAAGAAGTTTACCAAAGGAACACAAAAGGATCAGCCAGAAGAGTCAAAAGGTAAAGATGGAGCCGGCCGACTAATGACTGCTGCAGAAATCCGTTGCCGTGTGTTGCCACTTCTACACAAACCGGGAACGGTACAAAAGGAAAATGGTCGGTTGGCATGACGACAGCAGCGAGTCACAGTCTAAAGAGCTACCGAGCCCAATTATGAATGTTCGGTCAGACATGCATGTAAGCAGCGCATACAAGCAGGCAGCAAGACACACACCCACACGTGGGCGGGCAGCCACACACGCACACACTCACACACACACACACAAGCGGAGCCGAATCTGGAAGCAATTTCATACACACAGTGGGATGCACAGGTTCATAAAGGTGAACATGAGACTCCTCTCTAAAAATAAGCCTTGTCTTTTCTTTCATCTCAGAGGTGCGGTCCAACTTTCCTCCTGAATCCCACAATGCATCTCACCAAACAACAACCATCTGGTGTTCTATGCTATTGTGACGGGTGGGCCCTTTAACCTGCCAGTGACCCCCACGCTAAAGAGTTTTCCATCAGCTTGCAAGTGACAGCAGAAGAAGAAGAAGAAGGAGTAGAAGAAGAAGAAGGAGCCGTCAGTGAGCTCCTGTTTGTCCAGGGACCAAACCAACAAAGAGGCTCGGTGCCACTTGTTTTGTTTTGCGTTTGCGTCCTCCTCCAGAAGTTTCTCTCCCTCCCCCGTTTCTGCCTTCCTTTACACTACACAGACGCATAACTCGCCTACTCTTCAAAAGGCTGCGGCGCATCAGGGCCACATAAAAAAATTCCCTGATGAAGCAAGATCCAAATGAGCTGTGTGTTGCAGCGGAGGAGAAGTCAATAAAAGTGGATGGATTTCCAACCGGGGAACGATTATGTTTTTGTAGTGGGATGATGTTTACCTCAGGAGTTTGTTTGTGCGTCTCTTTGTATATGGATGTGTCTCTGTGTGAGCGTGTGTGTGTGTGTGGATCAACACGTTTTTCTTCCTTTTCGCAATGGAGGACAGAAGTGTAATTTTCCCAATCAGCATGGAGGAGGAGAGCTTTCATGTTGCGGCTTTAGATGTGTTCATCAGTGTGTGTGTGTGTGTGTGTGTGTGTGTGTGTGTGTGTTTATTTACGTAAAGGTGAGACAAGTTCTTGAACCGTACAGCAACCCCCAACAAGTCAACTTCCACCTCCAGCAGCTTCAGGCTTGGCTCCAGGGGACACAGGGTGGAAGACAGAGCACGCACACACACATACACACACAAATACATACACTCACACACACACACACTCCTGTGGGAACATGCTTATTTATAGCTAAGTGCCTGCTGGCTGTGCTAGAGTGCAGAGATTTACCTGTGACTAATCACACCGAGCACAATCATACACACGCAGGCACGCAAATCAAAGGAGGGGGGCATACCTCCGCCAAGGCCTGACAGATAACTCCCACAGACACAGACGGTGTGGCATCGGCGTATGGGAAAGAAACCAGGAAAAAGAAGAGTTTAACTCCATGACTACTGGGTCAAAGATTTAAGGCCCGAAGGCTAAAAACGTCATTATTACAGCACCGCTAAAATAGTGAAAGTGATAATGAGTTCTTCTCTGGATCACGTCCAAGCTGCCCGCTAAGTTTCATAAGAATCAGCTCCAAACTTTCCCAGTAATCCTGCTGCCAAACAGACACCATATGCCAAAAATATAGAAGTTACTTTATCATTTCCGTCTGTTTGTCCTCACACAGATCTTATAAAAGACAGGATGTAGATGAATAAGCGCCACATTTAACTAGAGAAACAACGCACACAGACGTAGGAACAAGACGAATAATGATGTCGTATGTATGGGGAGGAATTCCAGGTATCAACAGGTGATTAAAGCTCTGATGTACTGCTGCTTTGACTGCAGACGTCTGAGCCTCGTGACAGAAATAATTCAAAGTAAAAGCTTCGGTATCTCTCACTGTGTAACGCCTCAAACGCTCAGCACACACACACAGCACGCACACACACACAGACACAGCCTTCTCCTGGCCCTTTGACCTCCTCACCCGTACAGTTGCAGCACAGCGCTGGTGTCACCGCCTCACCCTTCCCCTACGCTCTCACCTCTACTGATAGAAAGGTCCCATCTAAGTTTTCAAACCCTGTAAAATATTCATCAGCGCCGAAAAAGGAAAACTTTTAATACACATGAAACAAGACCCCGCCGCCTTTGTTGTTGCTCCCTCTCTTTCCTCTCTCTCTCTCTCTCTCTCGCCCCGGCCCTTCTCTCTCCCCCTCTCTTTCTCTCTCTGGTTCTCATGAATAATGAAGGCCGATAGAATCCAGTGGCTCAGATTGTCCCTGCAGTCGGATACAGCTCTCCTGTATTGATCAAATAAGGCTTCTTAAATAATTAACCAAGCCTTTGTCATGCAAATGAGCGTCCGCAGAAGCAGCAAGCATGTGTGTGTGTCTGTCTGTGTGTGTGTGTGTGTGCGTGCGTAAGTCCAAACATTTGAAGCTGCTGAGGGTTCTAACATCAAGCCCTGTAAACATGTTGGACCCCACAGATGCCCAGTAAGAAAGTTGGAGAGTCAGTCCTGAACTTGAAGTACTGCAGGCACCAGAACTACAACTCAGTTCTTCAAATACTGCACTTTATTTCTACACTTTTACATTTTTAATACATGAAAGATGATCTATATTTTGTGCCATTATTTTCCCATTTCCTTCCTTCTTTCCCTTTTTTATCTGAAAGCACAAAACCTCCCCAAAAAACTGCAGATGTCACATTTATACTCGGGTAAACTTTCAGGAAAGTAAAACCAGAACGCACTCGTACTTCTACTGGTAACAGGATATTGAAGAGATATTACTACATTTACACTACTAAGCGATTTCATATCTTCTTCCACCAGTGCACTTATGGATGTAACTCTAGCACGTACACGCACACCCAACTCTCTCTCTCTCTGTCTCTCTCACACACACACACACACACATGCACGTGCACACACAGATCAAGCGAGGAAGCTCATTAGTCAATCAAAGGGGGCATCTGCTCCATTCCCCATAAGCCCTCACTTTCTCCCCCCTTCTTCCTCTGTTTATTATTGCTCTCCTCCTCCCTCCTTCTCCCTCGCTCTCTCTCGCTCTCTCTCTTTTATCAGGAGATGATAAACGGGCGCGGCGAGGAAGCGGCAGATAAAGGAAGGGCAGACAGAGCGGGAAAATGTCATTTATGCCAGCATCTGTGGCGAACCTGCAGTTTACTCAGACTTTACAAAGTGAGAGAGAAAAGGAACGAGATCACTTTCAGCCGTCGCGTGTCTCATTCATCCTGGCACCTGAATAGATCTGGGAGCGCACAGAGACGCCGGGAAAAAAAGAGAAAGAACCCGCCACGCAACTTTGTCTCTTCTTCTTTCAAGGGCAGGGCTTGGTACAATGCAGCAAACACTCGTCAGCTCCGTTTTTATTCAACTTCCTGTTTTCTTTTCCTTTTTCTTGTTGTTGGCACAGCCATGCGAGTCGCTTGTGACACGATGCAAAAGTCTCACTGCTCGACCATCCAGTTATTTATAGGATCTGCCGCGTGCACCGCATCATACAGATCGTGATGATTAGGACCTTCGGGAGAGGGCGGAGAGTTCGTTAGTTAAGACGGAAAGTTTCTCGACAGAATCCGGTTTAGTGTTGCGTCGAGTCCCACGCACAGCTCAGACTGTGACCTCTGAGTGTCGGCGAAATGACCGAAACTACCATGCGGAGAAATTAATTGAGGGCTAAAAGCTGGGGCTAATTACGGTTTTGACACGAGTCGGAGTCGAAGTCGAAGTAGAAGAAGAAGAAGTAGAAGATGAGCGTTCGAAGTCTGCTGCTCTTTTCGGGTCGTTAGTGTTGCTGAGTATTAACGAAGGGAAAGCTGCTCCACTTTTTACATTCCAATGACTTGTAGATTGAGAATATACGTACAGAAAGTGGCGAGAAGTTAGCCGACCGTCTTTACTGGACGGGCCGACCCGTGTTTACTGGATTTATGCAGTACTTGCATTTGGATTTTCACTTTGGAGGTGCAAACAGGACAGAGTGGCAGCATTATGAAGTCCTCGTCCTAAAATCTCGTTTCATTACAATCTCGCAACATTCTAAGCTTTTTGTGTTTGTGTGTGTGAGCAGAAATGAAACAGGGGAGTACTGCTCAAAGCGCCGTAGTATTGTGTGTGTATATATCTCCATATTTTAATGTGCTTTTCATTGTGGCACTTATTAGATTAACACGATTACACGATCGTTCGTCGCTCTTTCTTTATTTCTCACTCCTAAAACTTTAAAGTTACGGCTGATTGATCATTAACGGGTCCCCGCGCTTTTGATTGCCCCCTCTCCAACTCCTTTTCTGGTTTCCGTGGCAACCGAAGGCACACACGCCATTTGCCTGTTTAATCCTGCCTCTTCCTCATTAGGCGAATTAAGACCTTGTGAACCCCCCACCCCCCCACCCCATCCCCCCGCCCGCCCGATTTCTGTCTGCTCGTTTAATCACGACGGCTTAAAGTGTTAGCAACAACACAGTGGAGTTTTAACCCTGCTGTCATCTCATTTTGAAATGGTGTTAACAATCCAAAGTCAAAGTCAGTTTCATATAACTTTTGGGAGCAACACTTTCATCCGGTTTGACCTCTCGTTTGTTTTTGTCTCGTTTCTCTGCCCGTCTCCAGGTTTCCTCAGCTTTTGGTCATCATACAAAGGATTCACTACACAGCTTGACGTCTATTCCCCCAGCACCTAGCGAGCATCCTTAGGGTGTCTCCACCCCCCTGGGACACACACACACACAAATTGCGAGGAACAGACGGACGTTAGAACAGAACACAGATTACCGCTGGGAGGGAAGAGAGGACGAGAGACAGAAATGGTCCTCACATCTTCCTCCAGATCGGCCTTATTGCCGTCTCTTCTCCGCTCCGGCGTCGTGCTCTCAAACGAGCCTCCAAATTTAGCTTTGCATTAGTAAATTACACAAAATTGGAATGCAGGGAGGCAGTTTGACATTTGCGTAGATTTTTTTGTCACCGAGCGTCGTCACCCCTGGAAGCCCCGTGTTTAGCAGCGGCGAGCCTTGATTTAATTACAAGTCTAGATCCGCAATCTCTCGCCACTGCCACTCACTCTGCACGGCACAAATGCCAGAGACACGGCGAGCAAGCGGGCAGTCGGGCGGGCAAACGGCGGCGGGGAGGAGAGATAGGAGTTGAAAATGACGTAAGTGCACTTTTCATAATTGCAGAACAGGAGACTAATGTGTGCAAAGTTTGTTTTTCCCAGCAAATTAAATAAATAAATAAAGATGACACCATGACATGAGACGGCGGAAATAGCACCGAGCCGTAATTATGCAAAATGAACCAGGAATCTAATAAATTAAAATGCCAACAAATTATCAACCTCAGCGTCCCGAGTTAATGCCCCCCGCTGTTATTTTTCATTTCATTATATCTTTTGCATTTAAATGATTTCTTTCAGAGTTCAAATTAACAGCAGCACTAATAAAAATTGTGTTTCCCGCATTCCTCCTGTATGTATTTGGGCTCTTTTGGCTAAAATGTCCTGAATTTTTATGTTCACAAGTAAAGGTTTTTACTGGAATTACCAAATTTTCTCTCTGACTCACTCATGGCTACAGGGACCTTAAAAGTATTTACTCTCCATTTGATTTAGCCCACACACACTCTCCCTTACTCATACACACACACACACACACACACTGACACACACGGACACACACTCTCCCCACTTGGCAAGCAAACTTTTCGCCGAGCGCAGTGACTCTCCCCAGGACAGCAGAAAGTAAATGAACAAGAATGATTTGTGTGTAAGTGTGAAACCGAGCACACAATACATTTTGCTGTAAAGCATTTCTGTCAGCTCTGCTGGCTCTGAGTGCACACACAGCCCGTACAAACAGGCCGCCCCGGGGCCCACTTCCTCCAAAACTGCACCACTATCAGCAACAGATGACAGAGAGGTGGGGGGTGAAGTTACATCACCCCTTGCAGGTTTGGTGTAGAAAGAGAGAGAGAGAGAGAGAAGAGAAACAGAGAATGGACCTGTTTCTTTCCCTCATGAATTAACTAAAACTTGAGGGACAGTGATGCAAAGAAAAGTTTGGAAACATGAGAGAAAGTTGGTTTAAAGTCACCACAGCACGTATACAGTGAGAGGGCACAGGTAATGAGTCCATGAATTATAGGTGGCTGAGATGAGCGGCGTGGGTGTTTAATAATGGCACGTTATGAAAGAAATATAGAGACACGGATGGCAGAGAAGACGACTAAGAGAGTGGAGGGGAGAGAGAGAGAGAGAGAGGAGGGGGGAGAGAGAGGAGGGGGAGAGAGAGAGAGAGGAGAAGGAGAGAGAGGAGGGGGAGAGAGAGAGAGAGGAGAAGGAGAGAGAGAGAGGGGAGAGGGAGAGAGAGGAGAGGGAGAGAGAGGAGAGAGGGTAAAGAAAATAGAGAGAGAGAGAGAGAGAGACAGAGAGAGAGAGAGCAGGTAAACACCAAAGACATCACACAGGCATGAAACCCAGACATGAGGGATTATGAGGTCACTCCTCCTCCTCTCATTGCGTCGCCTCTTCAATGGGTTTTCTATCACTACACCTGATGAGTAACACGCTTCATACATGTGGCGGTCATGACTTTGCATAGATTATATCAATACTTTAGTGCTGCTGTGCCTAAACATATTTTCCCACAACGCCTGCTGCGTCCTGTGTGGCGCCCCCTTAAGGAGGGTCGACACACCTACACCTCATCTCAACATTGACAAGTTTGTTTGTCAGGTCAAATTGGAGAGTTTGTGTCATGTAACTGCCGTACGTGTGCAGCTGTGATAATGATGTCATGGAATGGGGGGGGGGGTTGTACAGTACATATAGAAACTCGCCCGACTAGCAGCTGTGTGGTGTGCTGTCCGTGGTGCTGAACTACTTGGCGAACGAAAACAATGCTCACAGTGTCACCTACTGTATTTCCAGCACAAGTATCTATAACAGCAACAAGACTACACCAACACACACACACTCTCTGGGATGTTTGGTATTTTAAGACTTTAACATAAAACTGGTGAGCAGATCCAGAGTGCAAATTCAGCTTTAGACCATCTGACAGTGCACATAACACTTAGAGCTAAAGGTCCCGGACGCCAAAGATTTATTTGGGAGATTTCCACTTCACAGGTCCTTTTCCTTCTCTGCGTGTCGGCGAAGGTCCTCGTTAGCATATCAGTGTCCAGAAGATTGCCTGAGAGCAAAGTGAGTCAGCTCAGTCACTGCTGTGCGCCGGTATAAAGCAGTTATATTATATTGTTGTGGCTGTGTGTGTGTGTGTGTGTGTGTGTGTGTGTTCAGATCGCTGTCATCATTTATTTGTACAAAAGTAAAAAAAGGTACATTTCCTGCTTTCAAAACACAGCACACACACAGACGAATCAAGGCTTAAATTATTCGCTGTGAAACTTGCTCGTCTTGCTTGTCATTGTGTTTTTGAAATAAAAAACTCCTCCACATTTTGAGATCGTAAGGAAATAAAAGAGCTCGTCAATGATTTTGTAAACTTTTCTGTTTTCAGATCCGTTTCAATCACAACTCAACCAAGCTGGAGCAAAGCCGGGTTAGTTTTGGTGGTTTTTGAGCAGATAAGAATCAGATATTATTTGAGCGGCATCCAGGTGAGATTTTCTGCCTAGCAACAGGGGAAAAAAAGCATTTACGCCGCAAAAACTGCAGACGTGTGCGAGCAGCAATCAGGAGGTGGAGGATACTTAAGAGGGAAAACACAGCCCGAGTCAATGTCTGCGTGTGTGTGTGGGTGTGTGTGTGTTGGTGTTGAGAAGCGTCCCACCTGCTTGAGAACCTTTTAATGATTATTGATGAAGTTGCTCAGTTAAAAGAGAAAAACAATTAAGACCCTGCCAGTGCAAAGTCCGCGGCGCTAATGAGCAGGAGCGAGTGAGCGAGTCCGGGCCTGCTCGCTTTTACTGCTGACTGCCGTGTTTAAAACCCTGATGGAGGCGCCGCCACTTGTTTTAATGGCGCCTCTATCCAGAGATCGCCTGTCGCCGCCTTCTTCACAGGTTTTGTTGGGGCACATGGGAGCCGTCGCAGCCGGCTTTACACACATCTGCTGCTGACACGTGACCCCCTGCTCCCCCTCAGGCCCTGGAGAACCCAATAAAACCCTCTTCAGAATCTCCCACTGTTACAAATCCCTCTGCCATTACCTTTCTCCTTCCCTCTTCCTTTCCTATTTTCCACTCCTCACCTTACTCATCCTGTGTGTGCATTTTTCATATATTTTGCGTTGTCCTTTCTTTTTCTTCTTCTTCTTCTTCTTCTTCCTCGAGGCTTTACAGTCAATTTCATTCCTCAGACTACTTTTGTTCCAATCGCAGGACTTGACTATTTCTCATTTCAGCTATTGCTACTTTTACTTAAGGATATGAGTACTTCTCCTACCACTGGAAACAGGACCAGGAACCATAAATGTAGTGTGTATGTCTCTGTGTGTGTGTGTGTGCGTGTGTGTGTGAGAGAGAGAGTAATAGAGCTAGATGAGAGAGAGCGAGAAACTGAAATTGTCTAGAACAAATAATACTGTCCTCCGAAGAGCTGCGTCTGAGAAACATTAGCTCTGCCACAGTGTGTCTGCGGGTACGTGTGTGTGTGTGTGTGTGTGTGTGTCAGAGACAACACCAGCCCTGACTGGAGGATTAACAGTACCCATATGTGGGACTCAGCTCTCTACACACACACACTCTCTCGCACACACACAGCGAAATCCCCAGCTGGATTTGTGTGCATCATTCCGTCTTTCTTACCGTCCGCTCATTCGCTTTTCTCTGAAGCCCAATCTCATCTGCCGGAGGATTTATGGCGGAGGATCACCTCATCCCTCCGACGCAACACAATCTCAATTGGACCGAGCGCGGCCTTATTCCAAACCAGACATCCATTAAACCAAGGTATTACTGAAATACAACTATCGGACGACTCTATCTCTCTTTCTCTCTGTGTATCTCGCCCGTCTCGCTCACTCTCTCTCTCATTCAGGCCGAGTGATGTTATTAATATAGATCCCGCCGGTGTGCAGACGATCCACTTCTATGTATATGAGATTAAATTTCCTTAAATATATTTAAATTCTTTTTTTTTCTCAGGGCTGGATAATGATCGTGCTGGAGTCTTGTTGTTGATTCTCTAAGTTGAATCTGATCCACTAAACGGGAGCGTAATGTCGCCCATCGATGGCTCCTCCTGGCTCTCAGGAGACGGGGATCTTAGCAATCTGCTCGCCTCATCTTCCCCCCCTCGCAGTGTCTCTCCTCTCCTTCCCTACCCCCCCCAAAAAGACTCTCCGATCCAATTACCAGCCTGGCACCGCTCAGCGCCGGCCTCTCTGCCAAACCTGGCTGAACGACGTCTCTTCCGCTCCGTCTCCCAGAGTCTCTCACTTCGTTCAGTCACTCTACCTTTATCTTATGTTGGGCTCTTCGTTTACTCCGACGTGCGACGCCGTCACACTCTGTCAACCCGCGGCAGCCAGGCTCTCTCTGCATTGTAATGTGTGTGTGTGTGTGTGTGTGTGTGTGTGTGTGTGCGTCAGCTGAGAGCTAAGAGGGGAGTTTCAGGCTGATTAAAGAGATGATTTATAGGAGCATGATGTTGGAGGAATTCCCCGATCGCTCCTCAAATCGCGTCTTCTCAAATGAGCTCGCTCCACTCAACCACAGAAGAAACTCGCCCCCAAGACACATGTATGCATACTCATGCGCAGACGTATACACACATAAACACACACATACAAGCCGCCGTGAATGATATTTCTACACATCCAGGCCTTTTGCCTACACCATCCCTCTTTAAATTTCTGAGTCACGGGCGGAAAAATGTCAGCAGCTCAAAGAAGCCTCAGACGTGATTACTTTGGTATTTGTCGACTCAAGTATCACATTGGGGTTTTTGGAAAATGGCTTTGCTCCAAACCACTTGTAATTAGTTTACACCTACAGTACCTCACATTTTCTTATTTTTAGCACCTGCCTTATTAAAATCTGTGGATTAAAGACGGAGAAGCTTCTTCGGTTATCAACCAAACTAATCACACAAAACACTTTCTTGATTTGGCAGAAGACGACAGGTAATCCTGCCTGGCTCTTGTTATTCTGTCTCCTCCGAAAGCTGAATGTTTATACATTGCATCCATGATTCTTAACATGATTCAACCATTTGTGTATTTCAGATTTGGTTCAGTTTAGGCAACTAAAACTCTGCGATTCGGGGGAAAAGGTCACAGCAAAGGTTCAGTATCAAATATGTTACCGCACACACACACACACACACACCAACAGAACATCGTGTGCTGATCCATCCGTCACCTCCGCCTCCTTACTTTTCCATCTGCTCTATTGACATAATACAACACCGAATGTTGCCGCTGAACTTAAATCAATAATATAGAACAGTTATGCACACACTTTTTCAGTAAATATAGCTCGTATGCAGACAGACAGAAAAATGCACGAGCTGCCTTCAGACTCTAAATCAAGCAAAAACCCAGCAACTTAAGATGGAATTACAAAATCTGCAGCAGCCTTGTAGAGCGAGCGGTAAACACAGAGGATTAAAAAGAAACCGACAAGTTCTTCTTCCCCCGAAAAAAAGGAGATTAAACAAATTGACTTTAATTGCATCCTTTTTTAAGAGAAATCCCTCCTCCAGGTGTTCTAATCATCCGAGACGTTGGGTTTAACATTCAACAAGGCGCCCGGCGATAAAAGACGTCGTAATTTACCCTTGTCCTTGTATCCGCTTTCCTCTCGGCCGTCTCCCATCTACTTGTGCTCCGCTCGGTGATTTGCTATATTTCCCAGGATGCCTTTCGAGATTCTTCATGTTATTTATAATTCCGGGGGATTATTGCGACTGGATACCGTTTAGCCTACGTCTAAACAGAGTGAAGAGATTTTTGTTGCTCTCTTCTCCTCAAAATTGCTCATCTTTTGACAAGCTTATAAACTGCCGTCGACTTTAGATGATTCCAAATGATTCCAAAACTTCATTATTGATATTTAAGGTGTCAATTCATCTACGATCAGTAATTCATTCTCACTCATGCACTGTTTTAAGCACTTCCGGTAGTATATTAAGGCGGAATTTCCCTTTAACGATGACACAAATGTCACTCTTCTACTTCTTCTTCTGTTGATTATCAGAGGAACAGATCTTATCTCTTTGGACCATCAGCTGGGGCCGGAGCCTATTCCCTCCACCACTGGATGAGACACAAGCGAAACATTTTAAGTATTTAATTGTCCACTGCACTTTGCCCAAATCTCACATTCTTCCACTCCAGCGACTTGGAACTTGTCTCGGAATGAGCAAACGACACAAAAACCTTTAACCTTCCATAACAGCGCTAATTATGTCACCCTTATTCCAGCATCGCCGCTGCCTCAAGTGCAACAGAGGAGCCATTGATCCTCACCAACAATGGCCGCTCCGCTGGGCTGCACACACGGCGTCCATCCGTCTCTTCTGTGGCTGTATAGCTATCATATCATCTCTCCGCTCTGCATTCTGATGAACGCTGGTCTTTCTTGTTTTTCTGGTTATTCGTCGCCGTATCTCCTCAATCAGCCCGATACCCCGCCAGCACAAAGAGCGACGCTCATCGCCGCGGGGCTAATTTGCCCGTAATATGACGATCAATAGGCGCCGTCGCCGTTGTTGCTTTGTATGGGCCCTGGAAGTGAATTGCTGTCTGAGGGGAAAAACAGACGGGCTGTCGACTTCTTTGAACGTTCCCAGGTTGCTTTCAGTAATTTCATCTTACGTATTGGGAGCAAAGTTCAATTTCCAACATGCCATGAGCGCTTATTTCTTTAGACAACAAGAGACCTTGGACAAACCATAACGCACCTCCAGTTCAGTGCATTCATTAACAAAAATTGACAAATGATGAGTGCAGCGTCAGACTCTGCAAAGGAGGTTGTTGGCGGATGCAAAAACATTATCCTCTCTCAAGGTTATGCTTTCTTTCAATTCCCCCAATGCCTCTGATTTTTCTTAAAAGTAATTGTTTCCTGGTATGGCTGCATTCAGGCTATGTGAGTTATTAGCTGAATCCTCCGGCAGGAGTGTGGGCTAAATGGAACAAGAGGCTGGCTGCCCTGCTGCTGCTGTCTGTGTGTGTGTGTGTGTGTGTGTGGGAGGATGACTGGGAGTTAAGTCACAATAGCCAAGTGAATGCAATGCAATTTTTAGTGGCTATACGTGTGTGTTTGTGTGTGTGTGTGTGTCAGGTATTCTCCAATGCAGTATCTCCTGACCTGCCGAGCAACCAAAATGTCAAATTTAAATACACCGCATAACACACTTTCTTTACCGAACCAAACAGCCATGAATAAATTTGGTCATTGAAAGAAAGCTATTTCAGATGAGCGTGTCGTGTATGTGTGTGTGCGTGTATATGCGTGTGTGCGTGGTTTTGTGTGTGAGGGAGGGTGGGTGGGCGTATCATGTTGAAGAGGAGAGGACTGCAGTGACAGCAAGAGTACCTGGAGGGCAGAAGAGCAAAGAGAGAGAGAGAGAGGGGAGGGGGGGGTATTTGCAGTACATCACAGGAGACGTGATCCATACTGCAGGGGGCTGACAAAACGCAGAGACACGCAAATAATATTCCTTAGCATTTTGAAAGGCGTGGCTCACGAGTGGATTCATTTAATGTAACCAAACTTTGCGGACTAATTTATGGAGGAAGGAATCACTTATCAACCTGACGGTGGCGCTACGGCGGTCACATTTTGTGACTAACCAGACATGAAAGCTTTGTCGCCAGTGAGTCATAACTGAAGCTCTGCTGGATGGGAGCTGATGTTAGTGAAGCTGGCAGCCATGGACGAATGCAAGCCACCAGGGGCCTCGATCAGCTGACATTACACCACCCCTCAAATGTTACCAGGCCCTGCGGCGGTGTGTGTGTGTGTGTGTGTGTGTGTGTGTGTGTGCGTGCGTGCGTGTGTGTGTGTGTGACTGTTCTTCCATTTGTCCTTGTCCTAATGTATAAATAAACTTCTGGATTGGGTAACCATCCATTCCTTTGCAAAGACAGGTCTGAACTTAACATAATATAACAGATATATAGATCATGTATATACAGTATATATGTATATGTATACAGAGAGAGAGTGGGGGTAGAGAGGGAAAGAGGGAGAGAGGGAGAGAGAGGGAGAGAGGGAGAGAGATGGTGGTAATCTAAATGGATCTGAGTGTTGATCCTCTTTGGCTCTCGACCCGAGGGGAGGAGGTCACATCAGGCCTGAGCTCTGGGATAAGATGGGCAGAAGAAGAGCGGAGATGAGATATTTGGACAGGCGCTGAAGTCACCAACAACAGCTTGAGAGGGATTGGCAGTGCAAAAATGGTAAGAATAGTTTGGAAGCTTCTCAGCAGCAGATCACGCACACAAACACACACAAACGCACACATACTGGGACAAAGTCACGCCCAAGAGGTACGCTGGCTGTTGAAGATGCGTCAGTCACACAGGCAAAGCGCTGACCTGAGTAGAGGCCGCGAGGCAAATTGAGTGATCCGAGTCTCTGCCCTCAAACGCAAGGCTGAAACCTGGCACCCGCCCACACAAACACACACACATACACACTCCAGATGGGTCAGGAGCACGGAGCCAAAGCCCTCTTCAACCTGCTGGATCAGAAAATCAAGGCATACGTCACTGCTAAGCCAGCGATCATACACAATCTCACACACACAAACTCGCACCAGCAACAGACACACAGATTAAAGTTCCCTCACTCTATACAATGAAATGTAAAGTCGTAAAGTATGCGTATTATAATCATCATTATTATTACCCTTATCGCTCCCTGGATATTGTGTTGTTCACTATTTCCTTCATGGTCGCTGCTGTAAAATGAGCTCCATAAAAAAAAGATCAATTTGTTTCTTTGGGAATAGGCTATAATGGTGCCGTGCATTTAATATTACATTTTTACAGACTTGTTTATTTTGACGTAGACTGGAGAATTAAAGACGCCAGTGTAATGTGAGCTGAAACCGGCCGCTTGAGCCTCGCCATAACGTTCCTGGCCAAAAGCTCTTACCGTTCCAAAACAACCATTAAGTTGTACCTTATCACAAATTAATAGGGGCACAATGTTCTAGAAACTCTCAAAAGTTGTGGCGAAGAGGTTTCACTGTCCCCCATACATGTGAACACCTTCGCCATGTGAGTGTTTTGCGTTTTGTCGGAGCGGAGGCAAGTTGAAGCTGATTGGCTGAGAGCCTTGGCCTCTAAATTCATGGTAAGTATTAGTGTGAGAGCCAGTTGGTCCACATTTGCTTTTGCTTTTCATTTGCCTTCACATTGACTCTGCTAAATTGGCTGCACCTGTTGTTTATAAACAAACAACAGCTTCAAAGGATTTAAGCTTTAGCTGTCACTGCTACTTTAAAATACTTTCCATTTTAAAGGATTTTTGTCGACCCCATTAAGAGACATTAGAATGTCCTTCAGGCCCTTCATACTTTCAGGCCCTTCATACTTTAAGGTACAGAAACCATTCAAACATTTTTTAGGCATTCAAGCTTCAATCTTTCAGGCACAGTGCATTTTCTTGAGGAAATTCATTTCTCTTTACCAATTACTTTTCCCTCTGAATAATCATAATCACAACTGTGGGGCAGAGCCGATAAATAAGAACATAAGTCAGGTTTGGGGCACATTGTTATCACTCTTATGCACGAAGCTGCGACTGTGAAATGGAAGAATGCAGCCGGCGCTGCTTCCAAAGCTCTTCTCACCGACTGGGCAACTCAGCCTAGACAGTCGGCTCACCCTGCCTGATGTTCTCGCTCAACGGCCAGCGCTGGGTCGTGAATTTCCCCCAACCTCGTCTGAATACGGCAGATTCAATGCCCGCGCAGTCTTGCCTGACGCCCTGTGTTGCGCGGACGGAAACATCTCTCTCTTTCCCCCAGCTCGACGTGCAGTGAGACAAAATGTCGAGCTGAGGGAGGGGGGGAAGACAAATTTTCAATCGTGCCTCTTCTTCGGGGAGCGGAATGAAAACGCCAATCCATTACACCAGCACCACCCCCGCTGCGTTCCCCTGATTCCTTCTAGCTATTAGCAGCTTAGGACACAAATAGATCACACAAGATATTAAAAAGCAGCAGGAATCACACAGTTTAAAAATCCTTCCCCCATCCCAGTCCTCTGTGTGGAACAAAAACACCTCTCCAATGAAATCAAATCAGTTTTTTTGCCGATTTCTCCCCTTTCATGCTTATTGTTTAGTATTCATTTCTAGCACGTGGGGTATTGGAGGGTGAGTTAACAGACGAGGCAGAGACGATGTGACATAAGCCGGAGCTAAATTCAGAGGCGCCTTAATCCACTGGACAAGAGTCGAGCGACTGGAACACAAAGCCTCATTCTCCGTATTTATAAATGTTCTGTTTGTTCTCTTATTTTTAGTTCCCTCTCACTTCTCGTCCAAGCAAATATCACTCAGAACGAACCAGCCGCACTGCTCGTTCTGCAGGAAATATTGAGGCGTCGTGAATGCGGCGCTCGATGCAGCACGGCGGCAGATTCAATCACAAAGTCTCATGAGAGAGAGATTCATAAGTGCGAAGATGTACAGACGCATCAGCGTGATGGATGCTAAAGCTTCTCCTTCAAAGTCTCCGTTCCCTGGTTTGATAATTGCAGGTGCGCAATGGGAAATAAATGATTTGTCAGAATTGATCAAGGAAGCAATCTGTGAATTACGCCGATCCAAGAGGCATCAGGAAATCACCTTCAGGAAACCAACACGGCTTTAATTCTTACACAAATGTTTGATTGACGCAAAGCAGAGTGACGCTCTTGGTTGTGTTTACATAAAGATACAGTTTGACATAAAATAAAATTCTTGATGCTTTCTTATTTTTCTACAACAATAAGGCTGAATTCCTCAACCAAGGCCAAACAAGCACAGACAAAATCAATCTTCTTCAAAATTATTTTATTCTGAATGCTAAAAACAAATTGTTTTATTTACTTATTTTATTCACTTTGTTATATTGTTTAATATTTCATAAATTTATTGGATCCGCTCTTGGATCATCCCCAAAACCGTTTCATTCAAATTCAGACAAAACGATCAAACAAACCAACAAAACACTTAACGAACAAGCACATTGGTGAAAGCATGACCTCTAGTGGCCAGGGGAAATTACAGCGGTGACTCATCGTTCTTACACGGCGGTGTTAAAGCCACAACCTGTTGCAATTACAAAACACCATCCTGCAAATTGAACGTTTGGTAAACCTGTTGACAAGAAAGAAAGACGACACATCGTCCTTAAGAATTTTGCCCCGTTTGATCTTTTAAAGTGCAATTTTTATGGGATTAGTACGACGGTGCTGAAAAGCTTTTCAACGTCATGCAGAGGTCGGTTTTTTCGATTTTAACAAGCCGTGACGCCTGCTTTGGCACAGGATGTGTGATCTCCGTGATAATTGATGAATTGTTAACAGTGGAGGCGCTACATCACCCCTTGTTCACTTGAGCAGATTTTTTACAACACTTGCAACCTTTTCTGCTTTTGTGTCAGGGATGGCAGAAGGACGAAATACAAAATGGACAAATAAAGGACGGCACCATGACTGAAAGGACACCGGTCCACACAGGGATCAATGGAGAAGAGACAGAAACATTCTAGTCGCCGGGATGGAATCCAACAAGTGAATAAAAGGAATGTTTTGTGCTGACGTGTTTGTGCTGTGGGAGCCATGAGGTGAAAGAAAATGTGTCTTTCAATCATTCAGTTTCTTTCAAACAGCAAATTAATTTCCATATTTTGGTTAAAATTTGTTTTGGTGTGCTTTTCTATTTCGCAGATATTAAGATTTTGTGGGAAGAAAATTTGACCTGCATGTAACATCTCATCTCTGATTCTTTCATATCCTCATTAATGTATGTACTGTATGACATGTTTAAGACCAATCCGATTATAATCCCGAGCAGCAAATCCATTCTCATTTTCATTCAAACGACTGAATTAACGGCTGCTGTGTGATGTTTAAAGACTACAAAAAATGTCAGCGGCACAGTTTCTGCCCCCTAACGTATACGTGAGGAAAGGGGGCCGGTGGTGGAGGATAAACTGTTGGTTTAGTGAAAGCAAATTCTAAGCGTGTAATCCTCAGCGCACACATCAAATATACCAAGTCTGGAGAGTTTGAATGTGCTCGGCTTTAGCAGCAGAATTCAGCACACAGATCCCAGCACCATCGCAAATCCTCACCTTAAATCCTCCTGCCACAACACAGACATGTTCTTGAGTAAATGTGCGCTTGATGGGGGCACACACACACACACAGACACACACACAAACACATTTAAAAGCGACTTGATGGGCCCTTATTATCCAGAGACATAAGATCGCACAAACAAAATGAAACCTTAAGGCCGAATACACAACAGGCCGGTCACAATTAGAAGCGGAGGAATTAACCTGACTGAGCACTCGCTCCAAACACAACGCCTACACTCACACACACACACACACACATTCACAGGCCTAGCTCAGAGGTCAAACTCAAGAGCTATAAAATCACATCCACTCATGTTATTACATTTCAGCATCTCTCTTTGTAATCATTGTGTGTGTGTGTGTGTGTGTGTGTGTGTGCGTGTGTGTGTGTGTGTGTGTGTGTGTGTGTGTGCTGAGATTAGAATCATCCAGAAACATTCATGTGTGCCATGGTGGCTGGTGAGGGGATTGAGCGGGGTTGGAGTGATACAATGGCACTTTCACTTCCAGAATTACAGCTCCCTCTCTCTCTCTCTCTCTCTCTCTCTCTCCCTCCCTCTCTCTCTCATTAGATAAGGGATTAACACCACGGGTTGGGGGAGGGGCTACATGCTGTATGTGCATGCAAATGTCAGAAAATAACTTGATATTCTTGATCCACTGCCATCTCTCTCTCGCTTTACATAACATTAGAATAATCTGACCGTATTTACCATTAACCACAGGCTTCTTATTGCTGTTTGTCTTTGTTTACCATCATAAAAGCACACATGACCTTGGGGAAACGGCAGTTCGAGGGACCTTTGCTGCCAAATCAGAACGCCCTCTCCAACTGGGCAAAAAAGCCCCCGCTGGGAATACAGCGATGGAGGCCGGCGTGACGCTACCGTGCAGCGCTATCTGCACACATACGATAACATACCTGACTATGCTACATGAACGCATCTCCGTTCATCAGAGCGGGAGTGATAAGGTTCAAACAGAATCAGAGGACCCCTCTGAATGTGTGTGTGTGTGTGTGTGTGTATAGGTGGGTAGTTGAAGGCCGCTAATGACTTCATGTTTCTGCCTGGATCGACACCACGAGCTCAGTGCACTGTCACAACAATCAGTGTGTGACCTTGCGCTCTGCCGCTTGTACCAGGAGTAATGTAATTTCATATACATGCTTTACCAACATTACACTACCAGTCAATCAACCTAAAGCACCGCCGTCTCCTAAAGCCGCGCTGTCACGAGTGGCGTTGAACTTATATTTGCGTATCATATTGCTCAGTTTGTATTAATGCAGCGTTGTGAGACGTGTGTGTGTGTGTATGTGTGTGTACGATCTTGTGTTGTTGTTGTCGGCGGAGACAGAGATGATTCATTACACGTGTCCTCCTGCGACAACATCTGACGGCGGTCACAGCGAATACGAACGCGAGAGAGAAAGAGAGAGGCATGGGTAAAGAGATGGAGATACGTGATTATGTAATGACAACAGGACGTAGCAGGACTGTAAGACGCTACGTTGACTGTAAATGTTCTCCTTTAGGATAAACGACTTCACCGCAGTAATAAACGTTGTCTCAGCCGTCTGCGTTCCAGGTAAGAAAGTGGAATGATTCACTCAAGTGTGCTCAAGTAAGAGACCTTCAGACGCAGCCTGAAGGATTTACATTTATCCTCTCAATGTGCAGGGTCCTCGGACTACCAAAGCGTACTAGTGCCTGCTCAGACCCTGCATATACAGCGCTCACACACACACACACACACACACACACACACACACACACAGACTGAAATAACCCAAACGTTGGGACTCCCTTCCTTCCTCTGTGCTTATTAAGACATTGAAGCTTTTAGCACCTAGCAGCACTAATCCTATAGCCTTATGTTCAGTGGGTACGAGAGCCAAATGGCCTTATACACAGACCCACTCTGTCTCGATCTGTGTCTGTGTGTGTGTGTGTGTGTGTGTGTGTGTGTGTGTGTGTGTGTGTGTGTGTGTGTGTGTGTGCGCGCGCATATGCTCCTGTGTGACTGTGGGTGATGAATGAACGAGGAGAAAGAGGAAAGGGGTGAATGTGAGACGATGCAGCAGCGAGGTCAGGGGAGAGAGAGAGGGAAAGAGAGAAAGAGGGTGTGAGCGAGGGAGGCAGGGACGGAAAGAGGAGACGGGTGGAAGTGTGTGTGTGTTGATGTGTTGGGGTGGGGGGGGGTTGGTTGCACATGAATTGCATACAAAAGCACCTACGTGCACTCTGCCCTCGCGTTTATGTCCTGCTTGTCAGGCGCGCGGCATGTGTACGTGCGGGCGGCGGGTGTGTGTGCGTGGGCGTGCGCGGGCGTGCGTGTGTGTGCGCAAGGCCGAGGTAGGTTAAACTTGTACTCGTGAAGTGTTCCCAGAAGAGATTAATCATCCCGCGCTGGAATGCACCATCGTGGTCATAAATCATCACCTGACCTCTCTCTCTCTCTCTCATACACACACACACACAGAGCAGAGGAGTCAGGGTAAAGCGAGTGTCATTGCATATCTGCAGTAAACAAACAGCCCAACATCCCCTGACAGGAAACACAGCTAATTATCAAATATCCTTGTTTCAATCTCATAAATAGAAGCTGACTGATGCTAAATCTTTCAGGACGATAATCGTACCAATATTTAAGTTTAACTGATTGATTTCACGCCCTCAGTTCTGCCTATTAGAGAAGAAGAGCTACTCGCCAATATACTTTATCTTTATTGTAAATGATGTAAAGATAACGGATCATAAAAATAACAAACATAAATGGATTGAAACTGTTACATAATGTAAAATGTAAAGGGATTTGTAAACGTGGAAGAAGAAGAAGACGACGTGAGAACAAGGGCAGGATCATCAATTAATCAATCAATCATGAGATGGAGGTTTGAGCACGTAGATATTTGGGATTTGGACCCTGAAAGTGAAATATCAGGCGGATCCGCTGATTCCTGCTTCCTCAGCTGGCGCTCATTGATTTTCCAGAGTTGTTTTGTGCTCTCATAGTTTTGTTAAGTGCGTGAATCAAAGACGATCAAGCGTAGAAATGGCGAGCAGGAGCGGCGAGTGCATTTCATCACATCTCTCAACCCCGACCACCTCACAAGCCGGAACTTAATGTTGCAATGAGCATCCTGCGCAACTCCAGGTAGACGAAAAAATAAATCAGGAAAAAGAAAAAGGAGGAAGACGACGTTAAAAAAAAATCTGTTATGTTCAAGTACAAGAAATTGATTCTTTAATATTAAAAATTCAACAGCTGAGTTTCATTAGTTTTCCGAGCCTATTCCCTTTCCCTGGTGGAGTGGAAAAATATAACAGTTTATTAAATTACTTCTCTGAAAAGTCTCCGGGGATGCCATCTTAACTCCCGTCCTCTTTCAAAAGACCATTTTAGACTGTAACTAGGCATGTCTGCTTAGAGAGAGAGAGAGAGGGGGAGGGGGAGGGGGAGCGAGAGAGGGAGGGAGGGGGAAAAGAGGGGCAGAGAGGAAGGAGGGAGACGAGGATAAGCAATAGAGAGATGTGAGGTACATTTCCAGAATTCATCGGCTGCCGCGGAGTGTTTGTGGTTATTCCATTGGCTGTGAAAGGCAAAGAAGTGACTGATCCCACACATCAAGGGTAAAGGAGTTAGCATACGGGAACGGCAATGCCACAGTAATTCCTGTGTGTGTGTGTGACTGTGTGTATCTCCATGTTGTCATGGATGATCTTTGTCCAGCCCCTTCAACCTTAATTGATTTTCATGTATTTTAAACCACCAAATCCCGATCAATACCTGCATTTCGTCTCAATGGATCCTGATAGTCCCACGGTAGGATTTACAGTAAATTCTTGGCATTAAGATGAATGTCTCAGCTTTCAAGAAATCGTCTTAAGCGTCAACAAATGACCGATCCAGGCTCCACATCTGGATTTGCCTCTAAATGTCATCAGCTTGACCTTAAGTCCACTGCAACCTGCACGTTCAGCCTCTCTAAGTTCAAAACCCTGCACTGCATCAAGTCCATCAAACGAAAGGACCCGAGATCTGAGATTTGCCGACTCAGCGTGGTCAGCGAACGCATCATTTCATGTGACAGCTGATGGACGCCCCCCCGAAGACATCAACGGAAAACCTCCACACCTGACCTATAAGATGAAGATATCAGTGAAGACATCAGTGGGAGTCAATATAGAGTTTTCCAGCCGTGAGTCCGACGTCAATAAAGTAAACGATCTATTCAAAAGTATTTATAAGGCCATTCATAAAAGGTATTTTAACATGATGCTTTAACTATTGATGAACAAAGTTATAACACGATAAAAGACTTTTTATGTCCGTCTTTGTAATTTCACTTCTGTCATTTTATATCTCACAGTTCATTTGTCCTCTGCTTTTAATGTTTACCATTTCGCCTTTGTAAAATCCTTTAGTTTAATGACGGCCCTCTATAATTTAAAGACTTGCAGTCAATGCACCATGTTAAAATTAAAGAAGGTCCAAACCCTGGAGCATAAACACGAGCTCTCTTTGGCCAGCCGTCATTCTCCAATGTGGTGAGGAAGAGCTACTCTCCTCTGACTCCAACGGCCATTACCGGCCTTGAACACCCCCTGGATCCCTTTCCGGACCTCAAGAACTTGTTTCCACCACATGATCAGGATCCATTTTTGGCACCAGATTGATGACCACCAATTTAAAATATGTTGTCATTCAATTATAACGGCAACACAGAGGAAGGCTTTTGAAGAAAATGGTAAACACATGAGGAAGTACCTCACTATTTTGTTTCTTGAATTGAATTTATTCTTGAACGTGAAGCAAAAATCAAAGCAGCTCAGATTAACGAGGTCATCGCTTCCCTCTAGCTTCTATAATCCTTGCACTACTTGTCGCACGTTGGAAATGCAAACAAACAAGGCCCTGATTGACGGAACCACACTTGTACTTGTCAGATAATTCTGGTGATGAAGATGAAGTTCACCAACGGCCTCTTTAGCAAACAGAATCGTGGCTTCTGAAGCTCCCAGTCAACGAACAAGACTCAATAGGGCAAAGTTACGAGGCTCTTAAACTCTTACATTCTAAACTTTACGACCACAAAAGCAGCTTTTCCTCCTAATGACCTATTATCATGTAGCCTACGATTACAGACACCAGCCATCAGACTTCTTCACATGCAATCGTTCCTTCATCTCAATATAACATTTATAATATCACCATAAATTCAAACCAGGGGTCTGAGTTAGGTTTTTATTTAGCACCGTGCCCCATGAGGACAAATATGAGGGGGATGAGGTAAAACCAGTCAGTCAGCTGTCACACAGATGTAGTAAATATCGCCCCACTCCAGCATCGCTTCCAACACCAAAACCCACAGGATCCACGGGCACGGTAATCCAAGCTGAAGGCTGCTCTCCAAAAGTGTCACACACTCCCAAGCACAACTGATGCCGTGTGTCACGCGGCACACACATGTACAAACGTGCATCTCTGCACATTTTGCACCGCAGTCGGAGCTGCATGAAGATAAATATACACCGCCCGCATGCATTATGTACTGAGATTATTAAAATGTAATGAATGTGAAAGCCCGAGCCGACGTGGGAACGCCTCGGAGATGCAGTGCGCCTGTCAGACGATCGCTGCAGAACCTCGCACTGTATTTTGGAAATCTATATGGAATCCCAAGATGCTCCGTTTCAATCGATCTTTACAGAAAATGTGTGCCTTCCTAGCGAAAATACTAGTTTCACTGAGGAGATTAAGGCTGAGAGCAAGCAGCATCTATTTGTGTTTGCCTCTCAGAATTACCCATGATGCCTGATTTTGGATTATTTAGAACTGGTAAACACGGGGCAAGCCTCAAAATGGCCCTTCATGTCCACATTGCCGACCGTGTTATTCCACTCTTCGGTGCCTATGCGTCAAACCGAACAAACTATTCAATTCTAGCAATTAATGCAAATTGGCCTTTAATCACAGAGTCTTTGTAATATTACTCTGTTGAGCATTGCTTTACCTAAATACCCCTTGGCCCATTAAATGAAGCGGCAGGATTTAATGAAAGTAAGGGAACGTCTAATAGAAAGGACAAAGGAGCGTTAATGGATCCAACCCTGACGCTGAGAGTAGTGCGCTAAGAACATTTACGTTTGTGCAGTTTAAATGAGGATTAAACTACGTAAACTGCAGGAGCACCGGCAAATTATTTCAAGGAGGTTATGTTTTTTTGCCTGCATCCACTACGTTGTTTGTTTGTTTGCAGTGATTTTGATGAAACTTGGAAGAAAAGGGCCCAAGGAGGAACCCATTAAAATTATGTGTCAATCCCAAATCCCAGGATACAGGAAGTTTTAATTGCAAAAAGAGGGTGTTATTCAGTACTTTTGTCAAGTTTCTTAAAAAGTAATGAGCCAATATTGCAGAGAACAACAAGGCGTATTCATCCCATGATTTGGTCAAGATAACTTTCTTTTAAATACTGGTTTTTATGACTAACTGTGGTCTTTCTTACTCTCCAGGAAGATTTAATTGTATTTGCGGCTAAAAAACTGTGATCTGTGAACTTTAAGGTAAAATCTACAAAGCGGGCAATAATAGCACAATGCTTAAGGTCAAGAATCGCCCTAAAATATCCAACATAAGTAATTACAGAGCGTCCAGGTGAAGCTTTCCAGCCTTTTCCCGAACTCTCGACCGTGCATCCCTCCATCTCCTCCTCTTCATATTATGTCACTTAGCCTGTCATTTCCAGCCCCGCGCTCTCTCTCTCTTTCTAAAGGTCAGCGTTCTTAGTTAATCAGCGGGGACGAGAGGTTAGCGCCTCGTCCATTACCACCTGTCCCGTCCTGTCCCAAATCACGAGACATTAAAGGACTCCTGTTCTATACAACAGCGGCGCTTGCAAATCGTTTTTTTAGAAGCCGTTCGGCTGATAAAATAACAAGCGCTTCCACACATACTTCCAGCTACGTCTGAATCAGCCAAGATTGTGGTTGCGGAAAATGGCTTTCAAAAAAAAAAATACATAAAAATAAAAGCAATAAAAGCGTTGAAGCTGCAGGTGTGTGTGGACCTGCTGGGGATAATTGTTTTTGCTTTATCCTCGCTGGCACATCTGCATGGGGGGAAAAAAAAAGAGTCAAAGTTTGGCCCTGAGACCAAGCCTGATGGATTTAAGTTATTTTAAAACTCACGACTGTTGCTATGGTTGCACTGTCGGCGGCAACGGCGGTGTTTTGTATATCGCACTTTTGAAAAATAAAGGAAATGTGTTCAGGTGAGGGACAGCCAGCGAGCAACCGTAAACCAGATGGATGAACCTGACGAACACCGCGCCTCCTCAGAATCCCAACCAGCATTTTGTTGAAATCCTGCATTTAAATTTTTTTGCTGACAGAATTTAATGAACAATGGACACAACAGCTCCATTTGTTGCATTTTGAAAGGAACTTTTGGCTGAAAATGAGGACAAAATTACACTGGACTGAGCCACAGATGCAGAGCTCACCACGCCGCTTCATTATCAAACACCAAGTGGCTCCAGAATTGGTTGGGAAGGACAAAATGTATTAACTGGGCTCTCAGTACCAACGTGGGTCACGCCGAGTGAAAATGGCATTAGCGAAATTGGACCCGCGAGGTTCTCTAATACGGTTTTCCATCTGTTTGCCTGTGTGAGTGTGGACGGTCCCATCTCCACAGTGCAGGGTGACCCACAGCAGAGGGGTCACACTGCATATCAGTACCCTCTGCACAGCCTGTGTGTGTGTGTGTGTGTGTGTGTGAGAGCGAGTATGTACCTGCACATGCATGTTAGCCGATGTATGCATTAGGGTTATTGTGTGAAGCCTACGGTCTTTAATCTCCTAATCTGCTGAAGCCTGGAAATCACTGCAGTCATCTGTCAGTCGGGTCAGAGTGGGCCACAGGGCTCACACACACACATGCATACACACACACACACCCACACGCACACAATGATACTCATTTATTCAACAGGGCCAGCCTCATTTCGTTCTAATGAAGATTGATGCTCCCCCTCTCCTGGCCTCACAGGTGTTTCAGTAAAGCGCGTGTATAAATACGTAACCCACATAGAGGAAGAGAGGGGGAGGGGCCAGAGAGATTAACAGAAATGTATACATTAACACAAACAGATTGGCTCTCAGCATCTAATCATATCCACGTCGGAATAAATGGAGGCGCCACGAGAATATGAAGGCTGCAGTGTGTGTGTGTGTGTGTGTGTGTGTGTGTGTGTGTGTTAGTGTGTTTGAAAGTCTCTCCACATCTCCATTGTAATGCCGCCAAATTAATCTTGTCCAATAGTTGTGAAGGTCCGAGCAAGGACAAGGACTCGGAGACTTTGCGGTGATCAAACTCGTGTCAAGCCCAAACCTCTCAGGCCAGAACTCATTGGGTGTATGTGTGTGTGAGTGTGTGTGAGTGTGCGCGTGTTTGTTTGTGTGTGTTTAAGTGCACTCATGCCAACTCAGACACCCTTAGGGCTCGTCTGGAGATTGTGGTTGATGTGGCCTGCTGCTGTCCTCTGCTGAGCTCCTATTAGACCTTAAAACTAGGGCTCACACCACTCCCACCCACACACACATACATACACACACATGTTCACACACACAAGCACAATATTGGTTATAATGATTGTGCCTGGCAGGTCAAAAGTGGATGGAATTACTGTATGTAAGCATTAACCTATAGGGACTACCAGGTCATAAGCCCTGGACTGGCTGTTTGAGCGATTGTGTGTGTGTGTGTGTGTGTGTGTGTGCGTGTCTAGTTGTGTGTGTGTGTGTGTGTGTCTAGGTGTGAGATAGTTACATGGTTTTCCCATCTCTCCATACAGTATGCACACACGGCTGTGTCAGTAATGATCACACGTCCATCCGCGGCGGTTGCTTTCTGTTTGATTCACATAACCCTGTCAAACGCTCAAGACGCAGAGCGAGGGAGATGAAAGGGAGTGTGAGATCACACACACACACACACACACACACACACACACAGATACATAAGCGAAGTCTGGAAGGGAGCGAAAGGTGGAGGCAGAGATAGAGAGAAAAAAGTGAGGTTATAGACTGAAGTGTGAACCTCAGCAGGGCGTCTGTGTGCATCAATATGTGAGTGTGTGTTCTCCTCTCAACGTGCTGTCCACACACTAAAGTTCTCAGATCCTCAAATCCGCCACACACACACACCACAAGCTGAAGCTTGACGCATCCGCGCGGCGTTAAAGCGTTAAGTAAGAGCGTAAAAGTCGGCCAATGAATATTCATCCCTGTGTGAACGGCGTCCTGCAGTGTTATGGTCCATGCTGCAGCTCGAGGGGAGCCAGCTGGGCTGTGGCTTCATCCTCACTCGCTCGCCCGCTCATCCCCCCCCCCCCCCCCCCCACCCTCTCCCCCCCCTCTCTCTCTGTCACCAAGTCACAGACCATGGCAGTCAGAAAGGAGGGAAATTAAAATTCAACACAACACACACAACACACAGGGGGGAGAGAGAGAGAGAGAGAGAGAGAGAGAGAGAGAGAGAGAGAGAGAGAGAGAGAGAGCAAGAGCAGTCTGGACTTTTGATTCAAACCATCCTGAAAGCTTAATCCAGCCTCGCTTCATCTCTCTCGAATATCTCGCATGTAAACAGGTGGATTAAATATTTATGGTTACAAAGTCTGGATGAAGTGCAGTGTAGCAAAGGGCGAGGAGAGAACTAATAACGTCTTAGAGGAGGAGGAGGAAGAGGAGGCAGGGAAGCACGGCGGCCGCGGGTCGACGCACCGCGGAGACGCAAAGCTGTGGCCGGACCGAAGGGGAGGAGGAAGAGGAAGAGGAGAAGAGGAAGCGATAATAACGAGCCAAAGAGTGAGACGGTGTTTGACGTCATGAAGTGAAATAAAGACGATGGACACCGAGCAGGACGCAGCGATGCGGTGTCCAAATGTCCTCCAGCCGAGGGGACTAAAGGTTAGGACAGACCCATGGACAGACCCGGAGACGTCCACACTGTCTTTAGGTGTCTCCCCTGAGGACACACACACTCACACACACGCACGCACGCACTGCCAGTACAGGCACGTGACTGTAGTGACATGGTGCCGCACCGCTCGGCTCTGTAAACACCAAACTTACCATCCGCAGTAGTAAGTAGTCACCAAACACACACAGCACACACAAACACACACTGATGACTCCCTGTGCGGCCAGGGGCTCACGGCAGGACCGTGGGGGTCATACCGGTTTATACAAATGAAGAAGAAGAGGAAGAGGAAGAAGGCACCTCAATGTCACCCCCCCTCTCCCCGTCCTAACTGACTGCAGTCACACACACATGTGCAGTTTGTGCTGATGGATGCTGGCGCGTCATGCAGGGATGCAAGGTGACATACCTGATCTCCGTGAAGCTCAGTGCATAATCCTCCTCCCTCTTCTTCTTCTCCTTCTTCTTCTTCACAGTCCAACTTTTCCGTCCCTTCCTTCCTCCCTCCCTTCCTTCCCCTCTCGTCCACACCGTCACCAAAGCGAGTTGACACTTGTTTATCACGGACTTTTTCTCCTCGCACAAGCGTGGGCTCGGTGAGATCAGAGGACACGAGGTGAAGCTGGGGGAGAAGCTGGGAAGCAACGAGCGCGACCTCTCACCGACAGCGACAAATCACACCGAGCGATCCCATTCCGCACTGCCTGTCTCTCTCTCTGTCTGTCTGTCTCTCTCTCTCTGTCTGTCTATGTCTGTACGGGACGGTGGCTCACTGGCAAGATGAGAGCAAAGACACACTGGAGCGATGTGCAAACTGCACGTCTTCCGCGATTCCTGTGCGTGCGTGCGTCTGTGCGTCCGTGCGTGCGTGCATCTGAGCAGGAGCGGCGGCCGACCAGTGAAGACTTCTTCTTCTTCTCCTGCTGCTGCTGCTGCTGATGCTGCGCGCGGCGACACCGTCCAAGCCACGGAGAGCCTCGCAGGGAGCGCGCATTCATGGCCGAGAAGAAGAGTCAGCGGTCATTAACAGAGCGCGTGGGGGGGGGGGGGGTCGGTACACGGGTGGACCGCCGCGTGCGTGCGTGCGTGCGCTGGCTGCAGCTGCATTCCGACAACATGCAGCCACACATGCTGGGATCAGCTGCAGTTTTAACAAGATTGAACAAAATAACACTGTAGAAGAAGTGATGAGCTCTGGAAACAGTTAATGAGCCGTGAGTTTAATTAGAAGTCTTTATATTTGGACCATATTCATATTCAGCATCAATGTAAAGACTGTACACAACCTATAGCTCTAACTAAAATAAGCATGCTTGTGTTGTTTCTTTTTATGCTTGTGTTTTAAATCACATGGCGCCCATCTAAGAGTTGTAGGATCATCACTATAGTGCAGTGAGAGGATGTTAAGGTCAAAGCTATACTGCTGAATAGGACACAACAATAACAACACACACACACAGTATATTTACAGCCCAACACCCAAAGGTGAGTCCCGCTGTATTTCTCAGAGCTTTTGGTGTATTGCACCTTCGTCTGCGGGGCCGCCTGCTCATTACGCCGCCGCTCATGCATCTCTTTTTAAACAGTGCACCCACTGCACTGCAGGCTACTGTTCACATTAGCTCCCTGCCTAATGGGCTTTCCTCTGTATTAGCAGCAATAGAAAGGTGCAATAACAGACGCACGCAATTATGCACCATAACTAGGGAAAACATTGTTAACAGTTACCCCACTGCCTCTCACTCTCAGAGCTGTAAATGCATATTTCCCCACGGAGATGCAATAATAACGCCCGCTTATTTGAAAACACCTTGTAAGGAGAACCTTGTGGCTCTTTTGATAAAGATTTCATTTCAGAGGCATTTTTATGCATAACTAGGGAGTGGCAGGGGACATAAAGTTCCCACTCTGCACCGCCTCAGTTTTGTTTTTTTTGCCATTTTATTTCCTGTTTTTGCTTTGGCAATAAATTACCCTGTGCGCCGTCGATACATTGATTGAGACAAGCAAGGGTGTCAGCCTCCTATAAGCTAAATAGTCATTACAAAACTTCAAACGTCAACTTGAGTGGAAATCACAGACAAAACGGTTAAATCCACAGCGACGGGTGAAAAGGGAGCGGCGGGTTGAATGGGGGATCTCTAGTGGGCAACACAGGTGCAAGTGTGTGATGAGGAATGCAGATGAGAGTAGGAAGGCGTATGGAGCCGCTTTAAAGTCCCTGAGCGATAACCTCAAAAACAGCTTTGGCTGGAGGTGGCAGCACCCATTCTTAACCACGCAGGTGCAGCTCGTCCTCACACTCACACTTCCCTCCCTTTGCTCTTCGTTGTTGAGTTTTAAAGAGAATGACAATTAATCGGGAAACTCTTTCGGGGTGCAACAAAAGCTGCCTGCGGCTTGCTTGCTTGCTGATTCATTCCATTTGTTGGTTCGTCTTCACCAAGGATTACCATTATAAAGAGGGAGAATCTGATGGAGGCGCTCGCACCTCCCCGCCCTCCTCCTTCTCCTCATCTCTCCTGGCGTTAGTGGGGATTTGAAAGTAATGATGTCAGCAATATTAAATCAGTCCTTTCCATCCTTCTGCACTTAAGTCCCTGCATATGTGCGCATGTAGAGATTAGCCCTAATGTGTCGTAGGACGGGCCAACTCTCTATACTCACCCGGCGAGCGCGGCCGTGGAGGCGGGCCAGTGAACGAGTCCAGATTGGATTGCCCAGAAGCTGCACGCCACGGGTGGCTGACTAGCATTTTGCTCATCGTTTTAAAATTAACCTCTGAGTAGACAGCCGCCAGTCTCTGCCCACAGGCTGCCCACAGGCCTCCCCCTGCCATAACGCTGCATCAGTGATGGGCGACCCCCCTCCACCCCCCCTACCCTCTCTCACCACATTAGGGCAGAGCGACGGCCTCTGGTGCTGTGCATCACTGGCATCTCTCTCCTCTCTAGTAGTCAGAAAACCTTCGCTCCTATCTGTCTTCAAACACACAATCCTGCAGTCAACAGTTGTGAGCAAGTGAGCTGCATGTGCCAAGCTGTTCCTTCACTTTGTGCAATATAGAAAGCGTAATCTTACAAAGTGGTAATGTGTGATATCCTCCTCTCTTGTACGGATGAGAGTAAAACAATCCCGAGGCAAGTTCTCCAATGGAAATTGTGCAGACGGATGCGCCGACCTTTGCCTATCACAAGACAATATTAGCCGAGGCCATTACAGCCTATCAAAGCCTAATGCTTATGGCCAAATGCTCAGGGGTCCTTGAGCCTCACAGCACTCTGGCTGTGAATTGCACTCGCTGCACTATCTGCACCATTACAGACCCAACCGTGTCAAAGGTTCCATTTAACCTCACGCAGCATCTTCTCTTTCATGTATCAATCATCGCCAATCATAACCGCATTCTGCAGCCCTAATGCGAGCGCACTGCGGCCGGCGTGTATCTCTACGTATTCCTGCCCGTGTGCGTCTTGATAATGGCGAGTAGATGTTGCATCCCGTTGTTAATTATATAATCAATTTGATTCATTCTGAAAATGCAAATGAGTTAATTAAAGGACCTGAACTTATAGAATTACAGCTGATTAGCTGGCTAAGCACTATGGTTGCCCTCTGGATACTCCCTTATTAAGCTATATTAACTGCACCTTTTTCACCACAGCAGCAACGCAGCACATGATTCAATTATATATGATGAGTAAAAGAAACCATACGGCATCGTGGGCATGCAGTGAGGCATGATGGGCTGGAAAAACTATCAATGCACAAAATAAAGTGAGTCACACTCCCACATCAGGTATCTCTCTCTCTCTCCCTCTCTCTCTGTTTCTTCCTCTCTCTCCCCCTATCTTCTTGTTGGTCTGTCATAAATAAGGCTTTGATTCTGCAATTCATTCCTTGTGCATATCTCTCTCTCTCTCTCTCTCTCTCTCTCTCTCCCCCCCCTCTCCCTCTCCCTCTCTCTCACTGCTGGAAGTGTGGCTGAGTGGGAGCGAGCTGATATGAAGCTGTAACAGGTAGAGCAGCGAGCACGGCGGGGTGGGCAGGGGGGGCAGAGAGAGGAGAGGAGAGGAGAGGAGTGGAGAGGAGAGGAGAGAGCGGCGGGCTTGTGTGTGTTGGTGGAAGAGGAGGGGAGTCTGCATGGCTTGGCACGCACGTCTACAAAAATTACATCAAGCAGCGGGGGGCAAATGAGCATTTATATTTGGAAGGTGGGCCGCGTGTGCGCAGCGGCGTGCGTGTGCGTATCCACGCGTGTGTATTTGAGTGTGTTTTGGGGTGGATGTTGGATCCGTCGGCACGAGTCTGGAGGCTTACAGGCAGCTTAGAGAGCAGCAGGGGGCCGTGCTGGAGGAGGAGGGGATGGGGTGAGACATGGGGGGGAGAGGGGGTGAGGAATGCTGGAGGGGCTACAGAGGAATAGGGCACAGCTGGTTTTTAATTGAGTCCTCCCCTCCTCCACTACACGATGTGCGTACGCGTGCATGTACGCCCACACACACACAAACGCACACACACACACACACACAAACTCGCTTATTTTTACTCAGCAATTTCCCAGCTGATGGCTCGGAGGAATTAAAACGCCTGGATGTGGCAGCAGCCTTCGTACAACACTCCCCCCCCCCACCTCTACCCCCCCTCCTCCCTCCACATGGGTTATGTTTTGGTCACGTGACCCACCGAGCCCTCCACCAATCAAAGCTCCCCGACAGTTGCCTGCTCCTGTGAATCCCGAGCACTCGGGTCTCAACACGGGTTCAAACACGCCACCTCCCCGGAACACAGCTGGCAATCTCAGCTGGGACGACATGTGAGGGGAGTTTTACTTTGCAAAGAATTCATCTTTTTTTTTTTTTCCTTCCTCCAGCTTTAATGGGTAATTAGGAGATATGAGCCGCAGTAATAGATCACTTTAAATGCACGGTCCCACTATGCATGTATTCATTTTGCCGGGTACTTTTGGCCTAAAGTGAGCGCCGCGTGAGATATGGCGCAACACCAGGACGGAGCCGGTCAAGCTGATTATTGCGCCACAAAGCATAAGTCCCAGTTCCTCTGCATGAAAGGAGGCTGTGAGAGCTTCTGAGGGCCCTTAGGTGTGAAAGTGTTCACAGAGGTGTGCGATCTTAAAGCCTCTTTTTTTCTCCTTTATTTTTTTGGTAAAGACAGAGGGGACTTGGCAGATCAAATGGAGGCGGATAACTGGTTCCACAGAGGTAACGGTGAGTGAAACACGTCTCTCTCTCTCTCTCTCTCTCTCTCTCTCTCTCCCGCTCGCTCTTGATGTGAGGAGCTGCTGGGGAGGCGGCGGAGAGCGATGAACACTCGGGGAGTAACGGGATACGTGTAATCAAAGCGAACCGTATCCGTTACAGTTACAGGAAAGACACAGGCAGATTACTGAAACGTTTAGGAAAAATGGGGATTACTCACGGGATTACATTTCAAAGTCAATGATTTTCTGCCAAGCTCTGCCTTAAGATGTCCCATATATCCCATTTATCAGGCGGGAGGTATGGAGGCTCACCAGAATAGTCCAACTACAAAGAGCCTCACGTATTTGGATACAATTAGATAGATTAGATTTGTGCCTCATCTATTGCTTTCAATGGCTTTTGAGTCAGAAAAATGACTGAAGTAGTAGAAAAAGTGAGTGGAATATAACTGTTAGATATGTGACACCCACCCTGAGAGGTACGGGACTCAAACCGTCAACTCAAAACAGTCAACCACCCACCAAACATCAAAGTGCTATTATGGAAACAGCCGAACCTTTGAAGAACCGATTATGCATTCAAATGTTGATTAAATTCCTGTATGTTAATTATTCCTTTAACTACTTTGCTCTTCTGGTTTTAATTTGTTCCACTGACCCCAGACGGAGTTGAATCTTTCACCCCAAACAACCCTAAAAGGAGACACACACTCACTTAAAGCCACTGAGTTACAAGGAAAAATGCTATTCAATCCAGCACAATTATTGCTCTGCAGTATATGAAAAATATGTTGGCAGTCCCACTGTGCGAGAGTTGTTTCAGTAAATGCATAACAGCTTGATAACTAGGTCTGTGGTTCAAATCCATTGCCACGGTCACAAATTGCCGTAGACGGCGGCCCCGCGAAATAAAAGACTTTCATGTTCTCGGGGCAAAACAAGCAAGCTCTAATTTTCCATGATGCAACACGAGAACAAACAGAGAAAATAAAGCAAAAGAAAGAAGAAAGTTTCTTTGTTTTAATGAGTAGAGTCTCAAAATTCAGCCTGTGTGTGTGTGTGTGATGGGCATGCTGGGTAAAAATGTGCAGAGGGGAGTTTGGTGCTAACAAGAAAATTGCTTTTTTCCCCCCAGATTGTATCCAGAAAGTAATAAATGATTTGCAGTTCAAAGGAGAAGACAAACACCGTAATATAGAATATTTTAAATGGACTAATACGGCTCCTTAGCGTCGACGTGATGTTAACAAACACACACACACACACACACACACACACACACACACACACACACACACACACACACACACACATCCGCTGGTGTTTGGACGTTTGGGGTAAACATAATGATGATGTCATGATCTAGACAATTATCTTTCCTTCCAGTGGCTTCACAGTTTATGTGGTTCACTCTGCTGCACACTAATTGTTGGCTCTCCATTAAAATATTTTGTATCTTCTCTGGGTCAGTGAGGGATTGCTATGTCCCTGTGTGAGTGTGTGTATAGCGTAGGATAAACCCAGCGACAGTGACGAGGATCCAGTCCCTTACACACTCTGGGGTCTGCGATGTCGTGCTTGCTTATTCTTGACCGCGTTAAATTCTGTCAGGAGCCGCCGTCTCGGAGCCATGATACGGCAATTTGCACACATAAACATACATATGCATTATATAACACACACACACACACGCCAACGTGATGGGTCCATTCCATTCCGCTCCGTCTGCGCTGCTCTTTCGCTGCGGCGGCTGACACCAAATGACTGCGTCCTCATTAGAGGCTTTAGCCCGTGAGCTAACAGGCCACAGAGACAGTGGGCCGTGCCACGTTTGCTAATTATAATAATAACAATAACACCGCCTTAGGATGCTACTTGCTTTTCTTTTCAATTAATTTTATCAGATGCACTCCAGGGGGAAGGCGTGGAAGAGGAAGAGGAAGAGGGGGTGGACCTGCACACACTGAGCTCTGTAGGAGGGAAATCATGTGTTTATTCTACATAGTTGGCCAGATGACAGCTTTTATAATTGCTGCCGAATAACAATGCTTAACCTGCTTTGGAATAAAAATCATTAACAAGTCACAGCCGTGTTAATGTAAGTGATATTACTTAGAGACACGAGGCGCAGGAAAGGAAAATAAAGGTCAGATTTGGATTAAAATAGAGGTACAAAAGGTGAGCCGAGACGAAAAAGCGCTGCAGACTTGGCTTCTTCTTCAGACCCCCTGGAGTTGATTGGTGTTTGTCCAAAGATGGAGAGCTCTCGTTGGCACGACGATGCCTGTAAGCGACCGCACAAGAATGAAAAGGGAGTGGGGGAAGCAGGGGGGGAGGTGAGGGGAGGGAGGGGGGGCAACGAGCAGATGTTTTCCCGAATGAAAGCCGCTGCACATCTGTGAGACGTTGCCTTCAATTCTCTTCAACTTCAACACACTTCAGCCTCTTCTATCTCCACCACACTTCAGCCTCTTCTATCTCCACATTATTATGTTTGGAATAGACAGCAGACATCCACAGGTGCCTCCTCTACACACACACACACACACACACACACACACACTCAGCGCATCAGCCGTGTCTGTACACCAGGATAAAAATACACAGCGCTCATGATGTATCGTGATAATGTATTCAGGTATGATATGTATTCCTTCACGAAAATGTATAATTTATTTTGACACTTGTGCCGGCGGTATTACCACTTCCCAGCACACACTGTAACAAATGGGGAAAAACACCATTCTCACTCTGCTGGGGTGAGATTTCAAAACAGCGCCAGTGAGTCGAGAAACAAACGCTGCCGCCGCCGTCGCCACCGCCGTCGTCTTATTGTATGGAACTTTGCTCAGAGGAAGTTCAGGAAAACGTGTGGCTCAGAGTTCAATACAGCAGGATTAAAGGAAGTGGTAAGTGGAAACACGGCATGGTTTTGTTCAGGTTAATGTATCCCAACTGACAATACAGACACATACTGACACACACCAAAGGCACAAACTATGTAACACAGTATATCCACTAATGTATATACAATATATTACGTTTCAAATGAATTCATAAGTAATTAAAAGCTCCTGCTGAGAAATAGAATCCCATTGTATATGTGTCGGGGTAGAAACCCAAAGCACATCAATGTATCTTTAAGGGTTTGTGTTATAGAGCTGCCGTCATACAAAACAAGAAGAAAATACGACTTTTTTGGCGTCGGCTGCAGGTCAGGAAAAGTCCTTCAAGATTCACTTCAAGATACTTCTATAGGTTCTACAGCTTATGGACTGACACACGGAAACCCCCGGTCAGAACCCGTCGACGTGCGGAGTTACAGAAGCCAAAATGTATTACACTTTATTGCAAGTTACAAGCTTCCACCGAGGGAAAACAGCCCCATCGCCGTTTTTCTGCACAAGTTCAGACTTAACGAGTCAACAAAATATTTTTCTAACACAAAAAGTTCTGTTTAGGCATCAATTTGTGTATTTCCTCTTGAGTTTTTGCAGCTGCACACACACACACACACACACACACACACACACACACACAGTCCCACAATGCAGCATATCCCCAGGCTGTGTGTGACTGCAGGTCCGCCGGGTGTAAATCGGTAACAACAAACCATTAGACCCGCCGCAAAAAAGTTCCTAATGGGTGTCCGACCCCGTGAAAAGAGTCCGACTGCTCCGCGATTTATTTACTTTCACAAAGCTGCTCCTGTTGGACTTCTATTATCCGACGACTGAACAACCAGAATTGAACATTACAGAGAGCCGTGTAATAAGAAATAATGATGAAAGCTGGAGAATGGGCACTGAGCTCTTCAGAGTGACACGTCGCTGCGTCGTCTCTCTCGGCCGCCGGCAGCTACAGGTAGCGGCGGGAACGTCGTCCGATGCAAGAGTTCATGTCGGAAGGATGAAAGCCGACATCAAGAAAACCAAGCTTGACCGAGTTATGCTTGATTTTGCAATGAAACAGCGGCGGTTGTGAAGCGCGCTGCAGTGAAATGAGCTCATTCTGACCTAAACTAGACCCAGAACCAGGAACCACAGAGACACAGATGAACTTCTGATGCAGGGGGAAATGATTGGTGACTTCATTAGTGCCCATCGATGAGGTATTAATGCTCTGCCAATCAGTAATAATTGTTTACACTGCATAACTAACGGCTAAGCGATGGATCGGCTCGGTTTGAGGAACTTCCTTTGTCTTTCTCTGTAATTATCAGCGTTTGTTACTTACAGCTTCATTGTCATAAGACTAACTGTAAGCTACCAAGAGTGTAAATATAACTGTTTGTAAGTCACCATGGCAACGCACAATGCATGTATGATTTATTATTATTTAAATCTCAGTAAAACCCTTAAATTAATCAAAGTAAGTAAAAATTAAGTTAAAATGAAAACAAAGCCCGATCACAGCTAAATAAGTCGTTTATCTCTGCGGTGTTCAGCTGAAGGAGGGAGCCAGAAAGTCGTCTGTTCAGTGGGAAACACGCCAACATAATGTCTTCAACTCGTTCCAGGAACAGAACAAAAAGTAACAACACTTTTCCACGACCAAAAAAAGAAAACCCCATCACACACACACACACACACACACACACACACACACACACACATACACACACACACACACACACACACACACACAAGCTCGGCGAGCCCGCAAAGAACACACAGAGGGAAGATGACACGTCCGTCTGACAGAAGCGGGGGACAGGACGGAGGGAGGAACAAACGCTGTACAGGAAAATAATGTATAATTAAGTAAATTAAGCCCCATCTTATTTGCATGATCTCAATTAATGTGTAGTTCATGTAGCGGTGACAAGTACTCACATGCGCACACATACAGACACACACACACACCAGCAATCAAATTAGCAGAGCTGAGGCGACATCTGTCTTTGGACTCCCGTGTCCCTGCGGACGGGTAAATGATGGCAGAGCGCAGCGTCCAAACAGTCTTTTGTTTTCAGAGGAAACTTGATGAATGCTTGGACGACATGTGTGTGTGTGTGTGTGTGTGTGTGTGTGTGTGTATGTGTGTCTATCAAAGACACCAACTTCAATCTCTTTCAAGCGTAGGACGGGAACCGTAAGAGAGGAGACGAGATGCTTGAACATGCCTGTGTGTGTGTGTGTGTGTGTGTGGATACAGTAAGGTATCTATGTATGCGTGTAAACAAGCGCACCTCTCTTGATCGTATATCTGACTGCTGCCGAGTTGAGCGGCTTCCCTCCCCCTCCCCCTTCCTCCCCCTTCCTCCCCCTTCCCCCCTCTGCCTGGTGGAAATAGACCAATTTTCTCTGCGAGGCGTCTGTGACTGCTTTGAGAGAGAAGATGGAGATTCCTTCTAGTTCCAGCTTGGCCAGTAAATGGCGCATGTCTCCTCCCATCAATCACGGCGCGCCACTAACAGACAGCTGGCTGCTTAATATACCTACACCTCCATCAGGCCACTCTCTGCTCCTCTGAGAGAAGCGCCGGGATCTCACACAGACTCCAGGTACGGAGGAAGACGGGGCCATACGGCATGAGATGCTTCGCCAAACCGCTCCCTCCCTCCACACACACACACACACACACACCCTTGCAACGGGATTTCAGTTTAAAGCTTTTTAAAGTTACAATTAACACCAATAGCAGGTGGGAATAACAAAGCATGCACGCACACACACACACACACACACACACACACACACAACCTTTCTTCCCTTTCTTCCATTTCTTCCATTTGTCTCTGTGGATAGGCACCCTTCTTCAGTTCACCAAAGGATTTGGTTTTGTTAACAAAGTGTTGAGTTATTTGACTTTGCCTGGTTAGTCGAACAACTTCCAAGAAACTGTTGCATAATGACAACAACAAGAAGAAGAGTGTGACGCTCAGGTGATTGCAGCTGCTTGGCCTTGAGCTGCAGTTCTTGCGGGTAAACTGCAGTTAAGCGACGTCTCACAGCCGAACACAAGCACCACTTTGGATAGTTTTTATAGTTGTGAAGTGGTTGGAAGAGAATTTGAAGAGAGCAACAACAAAGACCAACTAATGGATCTGAGATTCAATCTTCACCAAGCTGCTTTGTTTGAACCTGAACCCGTCAGTATCCTTGTTGAGGTGATTGCGTCACATTAATGCGAACCTGCTCGGTGTTTTCTCAGTATTAGTTGAGTAATTCTGGAAGTATAAAAGTGTTAATTACCAGACTGAAGTGTCATCTTCTTTTTTAAGCAACTGCGGAGTGAGTCACGGCATTACAACAGTGAAAATGTGTGTGTGTGTGTTTGTGTGTGTGCCGAAGGAGAAGATGATGCGTATCGACTGTCGCACCTCGGCCGCCGTCAAAGCGTCCGGAGTAATTCTGTCGGATATAACGAAAGACGCCGGAATGAGGAAGCGAACGGCGGCTTTCGTCTGCGCTCTTATGAAGTGTGCAGTCTGCGGGAAGACACAATGAACACTCAGCCAATCAATACGTCCCCTTTCTTCCTGCTGTCTCCCAGTAATATATTGGAAATGGAGTTAGAAAGATTGATTCCGTACACAGCGCTACGGGCCAAAGAGAAATTAAATGAAAATGTAAATGAAGGCCGCTGTGTTTGGCGTGATGCGAGTTGTTGCTCTGCTCCGAGGCCAGTGCCATTTAGAATTTGGTTAATTTGATATTTCTCACCATGACCTAAATTCACACAGAGAGAGAGAGAGAGAGAGGAAGAGAGAGAGAGAGAGAGAGAGAGAGAGAGAGAGAGAGAGAGAGAGAGAGAGGGAAGGGAGCGATGGTCGGATGTAGGATACTCGCATAGATTGTGATAATTACGAGGCGTGTTTTTTTAATGCGTTTAGCGTCGTCCGTGTGCGTCGCTCTGTCGCGAGGAGGGAGGGAGGAAGTCACAGCTATCGATTGAGGAGAGGAGGATATGTCTGACAGCACAAAGGAGGAGGAAAAACTCCACGGAAAAGGTCAGAATGCTATTTCAGCAACTGTCAAAACAAACAAAAGGCACGCACCTGCCACACAGACACACGCTTACATCAACACACACAAGCGATCAAGTAGATTTCACTTACGTATCATTAAAGAGGGGATGACATCAGTGCATCGTGACATTCTATATAAACTGTAACAACAGGAAACGCAGAATTGTGACGGCAACTAAAGCATCCACGTCTTCACCCCTCCAACCCATACTGTAATCCTGTATAAGGGATTATAAAGTCAAACCATCGAGTGTCTACTTCAGCAATCCACCACTCACATTAAGTGTACTATTATACTTTTTAGTAGAAAATTAGTATTCCGATGTAAATCACATTTTGAGCGTCACCTCCTCGACCTCTCCGACGCCCCAGTCCCTCCATCTGAAGCTCAGACACTTAGAGCCGCTTTAGCATCCCACTAATCCTCTCCGCTCGGTCCGCGTCGGGCCTTCAGCGACTGTATCCACATCGAGCTGGGCGAAGGAAAGTGACATGTGGGGATGACAGCCTGCCATACTACCGAATATGAAGGCATTATTTGTGGAAGATTACGAACCGTCAGCGTTATAAGAGAGGCAGATCTTCCCTTTTTTTAAACCCGGCTTAATCCCCCGGAGGAAGGCGACAGACCTGTAACGGCTCCCTGGCATTGATGTATACAATAGTCTTAACCTCACACGTCTCTATTAGTGTGTCGATGACACTACAATTCCCCACGGCGGGAACTCAACTAAGATAAAGGATGGAGAGGAACACACCCTGCGCTCATACCTCAAATATAGCCTCTCATTTTTCAAAGCGCGGCAGGTGGCGGCGCTTCAAATATGATAAGGTATCCGTCTGGTTTTGGAGTTTGTTCCGTCTCATCCTGTGGTTACACCGCACAAACCTGCAGCAGGCCCACACACACTAAAAAGGATTCCCAGTGAACATCATGTGCTAAAAGTTGCTGCAGCACGTGTGTGCGTGTGTGTGTGTGTGTGTGTGAGGGAGTGTGCGTGCACGTGTGTGTGTGCGTGTGAGCCTTTGTCTTTGTAATGCTAAGTTAGCAGTCTGTGGGGATACGTGCAGGCTTTGATATGCAGCAGTGACACACATTATTTATGTGTGTATGTATCTGCTTGCATTTGTATGTATGCAAGTGAGTGTGTGTGTGTGTGTGTGTGTGTGTGTGTGTGTGTGTGTGTGTGTGTGTGTGTGTGTGTGTGTTTGTGTGTGTGCGGGTGTGTGTGTGTGATGTCACAAACCTGTGCGTCCATATGTGTGTGTGTGGGGTGGGGGGGGGGGGGAGTTTTGGAAATTTGGCGTTACATCTGTGAGGATGTACGACGACTTTTATCCGTTGCAGGGACACGGACTGGATCACAGACGCCCAGAGGGGGGGCAGAGGGTTTCTGGCTGAATCCAGACCACCAGCTGGGGGCCCAAAGAAGGACAGAGAAAATGCATGGTGTGTGTGTGTGTGGGAGTGGGTGTTTGAGTGTGTGTCCTGCTCGGGGGCTCTGTTTTTAGTACTGAGGGCCGCTGAGGAAACGGGGCGTCGCCAAGGGAAGCGAGGATCAGACAATTCACAGAAATACTTGCCTCCCTCAAATATCCTCTGATCTCTCCTGGCTCGTCCTCTGTAGTGTTTCAGCAGGGCGTGTGTATGTTTGTGCCTATGTGTGTGTGTGTGTGTGTGTGTGTGTGTGTATGTTTGTGCCTGTGTGTGTGTGTGTCTGCGAGTTGGGAGGGGAGGTTCTCTGCCTTATTTGCTAACATGGCCCAGCCAAACAGAAGGCAAACGCGTTCTGCGGGGGGGCGTCTGTCCGTCCTGTTCCCATGGCAGTATTTGTTCGCTTTGTGCCACTCGACAATAAATCATGCCACCCCCCCACGTGCCCCCCCCCCCCTCCCGAAGGCTTGGACATGCCGCCACTGGCAACTAAAACAAGCACTTCACTCACTCTGATTTATTCCTCCAATTGCGAGGAGGAGCAGAGGAGGTGCTAACAGGGTCCCTGGGAACCGTGAGAAGTAGGTGCTGGCTTTCTTGAATGTGTGTGAGTGTGTGTGTGTGTGTGTGTGTGTGTGTGTGTGTTTGTGCAAATGAGCGCATGTGTGCCGCCGTCGCCTTACTCGCTCTCTCTTATTCTAACTTTAGACCACCCTGCCGTCTTGCTGCAGGCCCGCGAGGATGCAGATATCATTTGGCAGAAGTCTGAGCCTGCCAAGATACCGGACCCTCTCTGGCTCCTGTGGAGTCTGCAGAAAGAACCCCCCCTCCCCCCTCCCCTCCCTCCCCCTCCATCCTGCTTCAAATACTAAATTAACTGAGCACACACACACACACACACACACACACACATAAAAACACACACACGGAGATTGGCTTAACGGAGTTGATAAGGCTTTCTCCAGATACCAAATTAATCAGCAGGCTGGAAGATGCAAATGTCTGGGCCTACATGAAACCAGCAGCACCGAGCCAGAACTCACACAGCACCACAGACAGATGGCCTGCAGGACCACACCAGCTCTCTCTCTCTGCCATCCCTCTCATTAGTACCTCAGCCTTTATCTTGGACTCTCTCACTCACACTCAGACTACACATTACTTCATCCGCGACTCCGTCTCTCCTCCTCAAACTCTCTCTCCCTCTCTCCCTCTCTCTCTTTCTCTCTCTCTCTCTCACCACTTCTCCCCCCTCCCATTCCTCTCTCTGCTCCCTCCATCTGTCCACCTTTCATTCCGCCGCTCTCTTGCCCCGATCTCTCCCTCTTTCTCGCCGCATCATTAGACGGCCACAACTGTCGGGTCCCCGCTGTGTATGTAAAGCGTATCCGTGCGCGCCGGGCTAGCGCAAACACCGACGGTGAATCGGGGAACAAGCCACTCGAATTAAAATTCAAGAAAAACAGTCAAATGAGGCTCTGTAAAGTTAAGTCGATTGTTTCCCTGCCTCGGCCTTTCTGACTCATAGTGGCAGGCGGCAGCACGGCGAGCGCGGTGCAGAAGGCAGAGAGTCTCTGACCTATTTAGGAAACTGGCAAGAGAGCAGCCATGGAACATCAAAATACTTCAAAGGCTCCCTTTGAATCCATCGTTACGCCCAAGTTAGTGTGAGCGCGTGCCCGTGCCGATGCATTCATCTTCCTGCACGCCCGCACACACTGCACAAACACAAACTCCCATCATCCTGCACTTTTTCCACACGCACACGGATACACACACGCACACACCCACACACACACTGCTACACCGACATTCTGTCTGAGCTCCACATTTGAACTGTGTCCCACATTGCTAAGTACGGGAGAAGTCAGAGAAATCACATTTAACGGTGGGTCTGCCACCAGCACCGGCATCATGACTCAGGCTGTGCACCGCTAATTCTGTCCCTGACCCGGGCTGTATAGCATCGCCTATACACATCACACCGTAACCTTGACTCACACCAGGGGTAAAACTTACTTTTCAGATTGTTGACTGAAGAAATGGAGTTGTAATTGTGATGTTTTGGCACTTAAGGCACTTCAGAATCTCGTATTTACAAGCAAGTGCCTCTACACGACTTCAATTCAGTGCATCGTCTGTGTTATTTAAGCTGGTGTCTGATTGCACAACAACAACAAAAGCAGCAATCAACAGCGGGAGCAGGTTTCACTTCAGCTGGACAGCTCCTCTGCTGGATCAGCTGATCAGGACCTTGGACAGCACTAGCAAGTGAGGGCCTCTGCTGTGCGAAGCAGACAGCGCAACCTTGGACAGCATTAGGTACAGCAGCCCGGTGTGTGTGTGTGTGTGTGTGTGTGTGTGTGTGTGTGTGTGTGTCCACCCATGCTTATCCTTTAGAGAAATTCTTGCCCGAGAAGCAGTGTGTTCATCACTTCGAATTGGATAACTCAAAACCCTGTGTGTGTGTGTGTGTTTGTTTGTGTGTGTGTGTGTGTGTGTGTGTGTGTGTGTGTGTGCGTGCATGTTTGGACCGCTGTTCCTCCGGCGCAGCTTTTCACTTTTGCCACTTTTAACCTTGGATGTGGCGGATCAATACAAACCAGATAAAGGGAGGAATTCAAAAGATGAGAGAGCGAGAGAGAGAGAGAGAGGTCGAGGAAAAAAGGGGACAAACATATTGGAGGACTTTTTCCTATTTCAGTGTTTACGCTCGTTGGGCTGAACCGCGTTGCCTAAGGTCGTCCCTTTCGTTTATTTCTGAGTGTTTGTATGCACTGATAATCACACAACGATGCCCTGCTACTGATGAAAACGTTCCTGCGAGCAGGTGAATGTACGTACAAACAGAGTGTGTGTGTGTGTATGTGTGTGTGTGTGTGTGTGTGAGCAGGTTGTTGTATGTGTTGTTTTATGTGGGCAATACTGAGCAAAAAATAAACCAAAGAAAAAAAAAGGTGCTTTTGTATCCATATCAGCTGTTGCCATCTGTTATTGCTGGATAAAGGCTTTACAGTGAAAAGTTGCGGCGCAAAGGTTACAAATGTTTATTTTCGTCATTATCATAGTGTTTGACAGCGTGTGAAGCAGCCGCACACAGACATGCAGAAAGAAAAATGTAAAGATGACGGTGTGTGTGTGTATGCTTGTATTTGTGCCCCCCCCCA